>NC_142442.1:125120303-125423333 GCF_059453495.1 Arachis ipaensis | reverse complement strand
GATTCATCATCCCATTTGAAGTTGTTTTTCTTTTTAAGTGATTGAAAAAAGTTGAAAGATTTGAAAGCTAAACAAGGTAAAAATATTGATAAGGCGGCGAGTCTCCCTGTTAGTCATTGGACTTCTTTGATTGTCTGAGGACTTTGCATGTCCAAAATAGCTCGGCATTTTTCTGGATTTGCCTCTATACCTCGGCTTGTCTGCAAAAATACAAGGAATTTACCTCCTTGTACATCAAAGGCGCATTTTTCTGGGTTTAACCTCATGTTGTATTGTCGGATTTGTGCAAAGATCTCCTCAAGATCGTCTATGTGAGATTTGCCATCTTTGGTTTTGGCGACCATGTCATCAATGTATACTTCAATGTTTCGACCAATTTGCTTGGAGAACATTTTGTCCATAAGTCTTTGGTAAGTTGCGCCTGCATTCTTAAGGTTAAAGGGCATAACTTTATAACAAAAATTACCGTATTCAGTTATAAAAGCAGTTTTTTCTTTGTCAGATGGGTGCATGAGGATCTGGTTATAATCAGAGTATGAATCTATAAAACTTAATGTGCCATAGCTTGATGAAATATCTACTGAAGTATCAATAGATGGTAAAGGATATGCATCTTTAGGACATGCTTTATTTAAATCAGTAAAGTCGACCCACATGGACCATTTACCATTGTGTTTCTTTACCATGACAACATTGGCTAGCCATGTTGTGAAGCAGATTTCTCGAATGAAGTTGGCATCAATGAGTTTTTTGGTCTCCTCCAGTGATGCTTCTTTCTTCTCGATCCAAGGTTACGTTTTTTCTGCGCTATAGGTTGGACTGATGAGTTAATTGCCAGTTTATAAGATATTATAGAAGGATCGATGCCGGGCATGTTAGTGGGGTCCAAGTGAAGAGATCGGCATTTTGTTGGAAGAAGAGGACGAGCTGTTTCCTTTCGTCAGCCTACATAGTTGAATCTACAAAAGTGAACTTGTTTGGATCATTAGTTAAAGGGATTTTCTGTAATTCCTCCATTGGGGTAGGTCGATCTTGGAACTCGGCGTGAGGGTCCAACTCAGCTAAAGAAGGAAGCTGAAGCGAGTTGTGGATGGCATTTACTTGTGCACCTATAGCTCGGTTGGGCAATTTAAGACTGACATTGTAACAATGCCGAGCTTCGCGGTGGTCACTGTAAATTGTGGCAACAAGGTTGTCCTGCACATGAAACTTCACACAAAGATGAGTTGTAGATACAATTGCGCCGAGCTCATTCAAGAAAGGTCGGCCCAGTATTAAATTATAAGGACTGAAATAATCAACCACAAGGTATTGAACATCTAAAGTTTTGGATAGAGGATTCTCACCAAGTGTTGTTTGTAACCCCACTAAACCTAGTACAGGTACTCGTTCACCTGAAAATCCAACGAGGTCTCCAGTTGATGGCTGGAGTATGTTGTCACTCAACTTCATCTTCTGAAACGTGGAATAGAATAGAACATCGACGCTGCTCCCTGGGTCCAGTAAGACCTTCCGAACTATTAGGTCTCCCAGTTGAATAGAAATAACAACTGAGTCATCTAAATTGAGCTTGGTTGAATTGAAATCCGACACCTGGAAAGTCATTTCAGGTAAGGTTGGCACAGTTTGATGAATGTTGATGGTGCTTTCTACAGCGAGTGATGCACCACTATTTTCGTGGTACATTCTGTACTTCATTGAGTGGATTTTATCCACCATTTTCACACTTATTCATAGAAATCGCATGTTTTACATATTCCTTCCTGATCTTGTGCTATGATTGAAAACATGTTTCCTGGGCCTTTAAATTGCTAATATTAATCCTCTCTTATTACCACTCGATGCCTTGATATGTATGTTAAGTGATTTCGGGATTTATAAGGCATGAATGTCTTAGAGGATGAAAAGGAAGCATGCAAAAGTGGAAGGAATACAAGAAGTTAAAGAAATTGCTAAGCTGTCCAGCCTGACCTCTTCGTACTTAATTGATCATAACTTGAGCAATAGAAGTCCAAATGAGGCGGTTTCAGTTGCGTTGGAAAGCTAACATCCGGGGCTTCGCAAAGATATATAATTTTCTATAACTGCCCCGAAGATAGGCGACACGCACGCGTGGATCACGCACACGCGTGACCTGGAGAAAATTCAATCCACGCATACGCGTGGACGACGCGTACGCGTGACTTTGCCACGTGCTGGACGTATCAGAAATTGCTGGGGGCGATTTATGGGCTGTTTTTGACCCAGTTTTTGGCCCAGAAAACACAGATTAGAGGCTATAAAGTGGGAAATCCATTCATTGAGACAACTTTAATATTCATAATTTTAGGTTTTAGATGTAGTTCTTAGAGAGAGAGGCTCTTCCCAATTCCAGGTTCAATGTTCTTTTAATTTATATTCTCTTCTACTTTAATTTATTCTAGCATTCTAGTTTATCTATTTCCCTTTATTAATTACTTATTGTTACAATTTGGTTTATGAATTCTCATATTTAATTTGATTTTCTATTTAATATAATTTGAGGTATTTCAGATTTAAGATTGCTTTTTTTATTTATGTTATTGATGCTTTCAATTTAATTTAGATTTCTGCTCCCTTTGCTTTGGTTGAGTAATTGGTGACACTTAAGTTATCAAACTCAGTTGTTGATTGAAAATTGGAATTTGCTGATTGATTTGGATCCCTCTAAAGCTAGTCTTTCCATAGGAGTTGACTAGGACTTGAGGAATCCTATTGATTGGTCCACTTGACTTTCTTTTATTTAGTAAGGTTAACTAAGTGGGAGCAATAAACAATTATCATCACAATTGATAAGGATAACTAGGATGGGATTTCCAGTTCTTATATCTTGCAATGGTTTTCATGATAATTAATTTACTTTCTTGCCAATTTATTTCTTTGTTCCTTATTTCAAAAACCCAAAAGATACTTTTCCATAACCAATAATAATTCATACTTCCCTGCAATTCCTTGAGAGACGACCCGAGGTTTGAATACTTCGGTTATCAATTTTATTAGGGATTTGTTACTTGTGACAACCAAAACTTTTGTACGAAAGGATTCTTTACTGGTTTAGAAACTATACTTGCAACAAAACTTTATCTGTAAAATTCTTCACTAGCAGAGAATTCGATCGTTCAAAATGGCGCCGTTGCCGGGGATAAGTACAAAATAGCTTTTGTTACTTTCATTCATTGCATTTTAATTTTGTTCATATTTTTATTTTCTTTTATAAATTTATTATTTTTTCATTGGTGTTAAATTTTCTTTTTCAACTGTTGTATCTTTTCTAGTATTATTTTGGTACTTAGTGACTTGTTTTACACTGTTGGATGGTATTATTTATCTGTCACTGCCAATCTTTTATGTTACCTGTATCCCTTTTGCATTGACATGAATTTATATTTTCTTGCATTACCAACACTCTCTTCCCCATTGTTGCAAATTTTTGCACTCTTGATTTGCCATGTGCTTCTAATATTTTCTCACTTGCATGTTGTAGCTAGCATGTAATTGAGACTCTCATCATTTGGCATTAACCCAACCATATTTAAATTGTTTTGCTATCTTTATTTTTGGGTTACTTTTCTTCTTTTTTCTCTTCTTTCAGGATGGCCACCGAGGAAGGGAAACAGAAAACGTTTACATGGGGCAACAGACAAGTTCATCCGCACAATCTTTGGAGAAAAGCATCAGTTGTAGTAGCCCGTCCACTTGCACTTCTTTGAATGCACCGAGTGTGGGGAGGTCGATACCAATCTCCATGGGTTAGTTATTTTCTTCTCAACACCAATATTTTACTTTATTTGTTAGTTCATTGTTGCATTTGCATGTTTGATTGCATGTTTGTTTGATTTTATGCATTTAGCTACTACTTGGTTAAAGTAATGAGTTTCTTTTTCAAAACCTTTTTATAGTATTTCACTAATTTAATTTAAAACTTTTGTGTTAAACTTGTTTGAAGACTGTAAATTAGAACATGGTTTTTGAGCTAAGAATACACAACCTGTGAGACTTGAGCTTAATTATATGGTTACATTATTTAACCATAATATTTTATTCTTGTGTGTTTTCTTCTCTATGACTGTAATCTATATTTTGTTCCATTCTATATGTCTAATGTTTAGTGTATTTACATGCTTGCATATGATTGAGGCCATTAATTATTATTAGCTCACTTATCCCAAATAGCCTACCATTTTAATCACCTTTGTCAGCCACTTTGAGCCTTTTTATCCCACTTGTTCTATATTTTACCACATCACTAGCCTTAAACAGAAAAACAAATTAATTACCCAAAATTGAATCTTTGGTTAGCTTAAGATAGAGATTGTGTGTTAACTAAGTGTGGGAAAACTGTGGGAACATGGGTTAATAAGGGAATATGTTATGTTTTTACTTTGAAAAAATATTAGAAATTTGGGTACCTACTCATGTGAGACCAGAAAAAAATTAAAAATTCATGTGCATTGATATGTTATGTTTACTTTTATATTTTAATCAATAAAATATATATATATATATATATATATATATATATATATATATATATATATATATATATACAATATAAATAAATAAATAAAATAAATAAACAAGGGGACAAAATTACCCCAATGTTAAGCTAATGAAAGATCAATGCATAGGTGATACAAGTAAAGAAGAGTTGATGCATGAGTATGTAACGCAAAAGTGGGAATTTTGGGTAGCTAGGTATGATTTTAGAAGTATATAGAGTGTATGTATATGTGAGAGCTTAGGTTAGTCAAGGATTCAATTTATAGCTCACTTGGCCATGCATATATCCTCTCCCTTAGCTTAGCTCCATTACAACCTTTAAAAGACCTCATGATGTTTGCATTTGTATACTAGATATTTGTTGATTGGTTAGATGAAGAACAAAGTTTTAGAAAGCATGACTAGAGAAGAGTAGAGTGATTAACCCTAGACACTTTAGAGATTAGAGTGCATATATACTACCAGTGAGGGTTCAATACTTGATTATATGTTCCCTGCTTTCATGAGCTATCTTCTTACAAGTTTACTTGTCTTTTATTCTATAATTTGAATTAGTGAAATCTGATTTGTATTTGTCTTGAAGAGCTTATTTACTTTTAACCAAGTAGGTAGAAACATCTTAGCATGTAGTTGCATTCATATAGATAGTTACATTTCATACATTCTACCATTCCTCTTCACTCTTATAGCTTCTCTTGAGCTTAGCATGAGGACATGCCAATGTTTAAGTGTGGGGAGATTTGATGCACCACTATTTCGTGGTACATTCTGTACTTCATTGAGTGGATTTTATCCACCATTCTCACACTTATTCATAGAAATCGCATGTTTTATATTTTCCTTCCTGATCTTGTACTATGATTGAAAACATGTTTCCTGGGCCTTTAAATTGCTAATATTAATCCTCTCTTATTATCACTCGATGCCTTGATATGTGTGTTAAGTGATTTCAGGATTTATAAGGCAGGAATGGCTTAGAGGATGAAAAGGAAGCATGCAAAAGTGGAAGGAATACAAGAAGTTAAAGAAATTGCTAAGCTGTCCAGCCTGACCTCTTCGTACTTAACTGACCATAGCTTGAGCAACAAAGGTCCAAATGAGGCGGTTTTAGTTGCGTTGGAAAGCTAACATCCGGGGCTTCGCAACGATATATAATTTGCCATAGCTGCCTCAAATATAGTTGACGCGCACACGTGACCTGGAGAAAATTCAATCCACGTGTACGCGTGGACGACGCGTACGCGTGACTTTGCCGCGTGCTGGACGTATCAGAAATCGCTGGGGGCGATTTCTGGGATGTTTTTGACCCATTTTTCGACCCAAAAAATACAGATTAGAGGCTATAAAATGGGGGAATCCATTCATTGAGACAACTTTCATATTCATAATTTTAGGTTTTAGATGTAGTTCTTAGAGAGAGAGGCTCTCTCCTCTCTCTTAGGTTTTATGATTTAGGATTTCTCTTAGTTTTTGGATTATTTCTTTCCAATTTTAGGTTCAATATTCTTTTAATTTATATTCTCTTCTACCTTAATTTATTCTAGCATTCTAGTTTATCTATTTCCCTTTATTGATTACTTATTATTACAATTTGGTTTATGAATTCTCATGTTTAATTTGATTTTCTATTTAATATAATTTGAGGTATTTCAGATTTAAGATTGCTTTCTTTTATTTATGTTATTGATGCTTTCGATTTAATTTAGATTTCTTCTCCCTTTGCTTTGGTTGAGTAATTGGTGACACTTGAGTTATCAAACTCAGTTGTTGATTGAAAATTGGAATTTGCTAATTGATTTGGATCCCTCTAAAGCTAGTCTTTCCATAGGAGTTGACTAGGACTTGAGGAATCCTATTGATTGGTCCACTTGACTTTCCTTTATTTAGTAAGGGTTAACTAAGTGGGAGCAATAAATAATTATCATCACAATTGATAAGGATAACTAGGATGGGATTTCCAGTTCTTATACCTTGCAATGGTTTTCATGATAATTAATTTACTTTCTTGCCAATTTATTTCCTTGTTCCTTATTTCAAAAACCCAAAAGATACTTTTCCATAACCAATAATAATTCATACTTCCCTGCAATTCCTTGAGAGACGACTCGAGGTTTGAATACTTCGGTTATCAATTTTATTAGAGGTTTGTTACTTATGACAACCAAAACTTTTGTATGAAAGGATTCTTTGCTGGTTTAGAAACTATACTTGCAACGAGACTTTATCTGTAAAATTCTTCACTAGCAGAGAATTCGATCGTTCAGCGAGCATAGCTCGGTAAGTGTGTTTGTGAGTAGAGCTTGAAGCTCCCCCTCCGGCAAAGCCCTTAGAAATGTAAGTGACTACACCTCGGGGTTGATTCAGTTGAGTTGTGGGTGCTTTTCCTTTTCCCGAGAAGTTTGACCTGTAGAAGACAAGTCAGATTGATGTGTGTTGTGCTTTTGGATGTGCCCGCTGATGTATTTGTCCTAATGTCCTTTCCGAGCTAAGAGTTCAAGCAAGTCTTTAGCTACAACGCACTCATCAGTGGTGTGCCCGTGTTTTTGGTGAAAAGCATAGTACTTTGTCTTGTCCACATTCTTCGTATCTTGGTAGGTTTCTGCCTTTCGAGGAGGTTTGATGAGCTTTGAATTTAATATTTTTTTGATGATTTCCTCTCTTTTGGTGTTGAACTGGGTATAGGAATCATAACGCGGTGCCAATCGAAAGGATTTCTTATTGCCCTGAGTTTTATCGTCATCTTTAATATTTTGGTTCTTCTCAGATTTCCAGGCTTAGCGTAACTCTTCGATTTCCATTAACCTTTGGCCTTCTCTAAAAATTCAGCTAAGATTTTAGCTTTGGCCACTGTGATGGTTTCTTGAAACTTTCCTGGGCGGAGTCTACTTTTGATAGCATGTAGGTGTACCTTGGGGTAGAGGTCTGGGATGGTCATTGCCACTTTGGTAAAACGGGTGATATAATCCTTTAAACTTTTGTGCTGCCCTTGCTTAATAGCTTTTAGATAGTCAGATTCATGTAGATAGATGGAAGATATAGCGAACTGATCTTCGAACTGTTTGGCGAGCTCCTGAAAGCATGAAATAGAATCTACAGGCAAAGAAGAAAACCAGTTAAGTGCAGGACCGTCTAAGAAAGTAGAAAAACAAGGACATCAAATAGGATCAGAGGCATCGTTAATGATCATCATGGATCGGAATTTCTTGATGTGCTTTTTCTGGTCTCCCATCCCATCGTAGGGAGTCAACGTGAGGGGCAAGGTGAAATTCCTAGGTAGCCTGAAATTCATAGCGTCGTCCGTGAATGGCCCAACATTGTTGTTTAACTTGTCTTCAACATCATTTTTTTGAGGGACATTATTTTGTTGATTCCCTTAGGTCATTGAGTTTCAAAGACGTGCGTTGAATCAAAATTGTCTTCCTCATCCTCTGGTCGCTCATTATGACCATTGTTATGCTCAATCCGAGCATTAGTTAGCTCGACTATTTGATTTTCCATTCGTTGATTTTCTTCTGCCATGCGCTGATTGGCCTGTTGTAACTCCATTACCATTTGAAGAAGCTCAGAAGGTGTGGGAGGAGGTAAGTCAACCATGATCAGAGAAAGGAGTTTTGGGACCTATAGAAAGAAGGGTTTTTTATTTCGAGGTCTCACGGCGGGCACCAATTGTTCTTGGTGAGGTTGGTCGGTATATAGCTCGTCTGCCGATGAATGTCTTCAAGCTTCTCGTCGAGATGAGTTATACGTTGGCAAAGAGAGAACAAGGGGTGGGTACCTACAAAAGGCACTCCAATGCTCAAGTCAATATGTGAGTAATAAGCTTTGCTGAATGCCATGAATCAAATAATCTTCTTACCATTTCCTTTATATCTGAGAAATGAAAGTAACTGTTATTTCTCCGAGTAATGGTGTTTTAAGTGGAGAATAATTGTATATCTGACATTTTGATATTCGTTTGAATGTCAGTTATGGCCAGCTGGTCTTTAATGCTTTATGGCCGAGTTATAACTTGTAACCAATGTATAATAGTCACATCAAATATTATTAAATAATGAGATTTTATTGAGTATGTTTGAGTAATATTCTCTTTTGTATTATTTTATTACATAATTATATTATTAAATTACTAAGTCGTGTTTGAATTTAACAAAATTATGTTTTTAGACTTAATCCTAATTTAGCTATTGTGTAGCAATATTACACGTAATAAGATTGAAACGACTAACGAATGGTATTCTTACAGACTCTTCGATTGTTGTTGTCACGTTGTGTGATGTTGGGTATCCCACTACCTGACATGCTATTACCTTATATTAGGGAGGTTGGGTTCGAACACACTGTGGAGTTAAGGGATTTTGTCTTTGACAATACCTTATTATTCTTTTCATTTGTGGAGCGGTGGAGACTGGAGACCTATATTTTCCATCTTCTGTGGGACGAGATTAGTATCACGTTTCAGGATATGGTGTACCATCTTGGTTTGCGCACATATGATGATTCGATTGGCAGCTACACTAGAGATTTTCAGTAGTTTCATGGGCACCCTACATGGCAGTGGATTGAAGACTTGCTTGGTGATAGGCCTCTACCCCAGTCGGAGAACAGAAAGAAGAACTTTAGGTTGAAGATGGATTGGCTCTAGAATAGGGTTGCCCACATTCCTCCACATGTAGATCTAGCTACTCTCTGGCAGTAGGGTAAAATTGATGATGTTGATTAGTGGGCAGGGACGGATTAAGGGGGACAAGTAGTGGTCTTGGGTCCCGAAAAAAATTTTAAACTCATATATTATTAGAATGGATGCATTGTATAAGGTAAAGCTTAATAGTGACATAGTGTAGTGATAGTAAAAAGAGTTGATATTCTTTATGTATTAGGATTCAAATTTTTCTACATGTATTTACATTATTTGTGTTTTTTATTTGATTTAGAATTTTTTAATATCTTTTTATTTTAATTAATTTTAAATCTATAATCATATAAAAGGTAATTTAATATTATTTATAATTACATTATTTTTTTTCTAATTTTATTTAGTTATTTTTTATTATTTTTTCTTAATTTTTATTCCTAATATTATATAAAAATATTTTAATATATTTTAAATTCATATAACAAAATTATTAGTGCAATTAATTTAATTATTTTATGTCATTTTTTAATAATACAAAGCATAAAAATATAACTCACTGACATATAAATACTTAATAAAGTAAAGAGTAAAGTATCGTTTTTATCCCCAACGTTTAGGGTAAATCCTATTTGTGTTCCTAAAGTTTAAATCGTCCTATTTGTATCCATAACGTTTGTAAACGTGATTCAATGTTATCCTGCCATCAATTACACATCATAAGTGCTTTAGTTTGAGTTTTAAAAATCTCTTCTTGAAGTTAGAATACAAATGTCTGGGATAGAATCGATGATCTACTCCGAAAAATAGCTCCTCAAATGTTGAAACTAATTCCTACAATATTTACATAATTCACTTTTCTAGAGACATAATTGAATCTAAACACAAATAGTGGGTATAATATTAAAATCGAACACATCCAAGTGAGACATAATTGAGAATGAATACATCTAAGTGAAAATAATTGAAAAATATAATCTGATTTGTTAGTATAATTGATAGTAGGATAACATTGAATCACTTTTATAAACGTTAAGGATACAAATAGGACAATTTAAACGTTAGGGACATAAATAGGACTTACCCCAAACGTCAGGGACAAAAACGATACTTTACTCTAAAGTAAATTAATTAACAAAATATTTAAAAATAGATAGTTTTATATTTTATTAGATCTAAATTCATAAAATAATTATAAAAACCGAGATAATCCTTTTATTTGATAAATATTTATTATTTTTAATTAAAAAACTAATTATAATTATATTGTTAGGATTTGGTTGAATTAGTCCCACATTGCTTGGGATAGCAAATGGAGTGGGTGGCCTAGGCTATAAATATGAGGCTAAGTTCTCCATTCGTTTTTGCACCAGTCAGAAACACTTTAAGCTTGTATCTGATTTTTCTTTTCCTCTGTACTCTTTGATTAGAGAGTGTTGTGAGGTGTAGTTAGATATTTGCTTTGAGAGAGTGTGGGTGTACTGGGGTGCCGGTGTTAGAGAGAAAGAAGTCTATGTGTTGTAACAATTTTCACATAGTGATATTCTCTGGTTGTCATTTGACAACGGCCGTGGTTTTTTCTCCGGTAATTGGAGTTTCCACGTTAAATTCTTGTGTTGTAATTGTGCCTATTTTATTTCTCTGTCAAAGGTGTTTTCTCAAGGAGAAATGGTGTCTTATTCCCAACAAGTGGTATCAAGAGCTTCGGTTCAGTGGGATTTATTCTTAGTATGCTCTGTGGTTGCAGCTTAGTCTGACCTTCCACATCAGAAAAGAATTTTGTCCTGTGGCTTGAGGTTGATCTTTGGTTGCTGTTGTTGTTGCTGGAAGGCAGTGTGACACTGTGAGAGTGCAGTTTGAAAAGATTCTGGCTAAGGAAAGACTTGGTATTTAAGTGTGTCCATTGTGACCCACCTCTCTTTCCTGGGGACCCTTCCTAGTGCACAGTTGTGTTATACTATTCCAGTATACGGTTGCAACAATGTCAGGATATTCAAGTGCTGTAAAGCTTGAAATAGAGAAATTTGATAGAAGAATCAATTTTGACTTGTGGCAAATACAAGTCAAGGATGTGTTGATACAATCAGGTTTGCACAAGGCGTTGAAGGAGAAGATCTCTGGTTGCTCTCTCTATAAGAGAAGATGATGTTCTCTAGAAGACAAGAAGTATCCTCATGGTATTACCGCACTGCCATGGATAAGGATAAGTTGTGGCAATCGGGTCCACAATTGCACACGGGCATTGGTTGGCGTTGAGATGCAAGGTGTGTGGCGGAGTTAGGTCGATGGCTGAAGAACTTCCAGGAAAAGCCAATTTGGAAGTTGCACCATGAATTTTCAGCAAGGTTTTGATCTGTACCAAGGCGAAATGTTTGGAGTGGTCTAATTCCAAGTGAGTATACTTTCAAGGTGGAGTATGATAGTTCTCTGAACTATGATTGTCGGTATAGACAATGACAGCAAAGAATTGTCGGTGTTGACAATAGAAGCTGAAGATGTGTGACTATTTCAATCAAGGTAGAGATTGTTAGGATTTGGTTGAATTAGTCCCACATTGCTTAGGATAGCAAATGGAGTGGGTGGCCTAGGCTATAAATATGAAGCTAAGTTCTCTATTCATTTTTGCACCAGTCAGAAACACTTTAAGCTTGTATCTGATTTTTCTTTTCCTTTGTACTCTTTGATTAGAGAGTGTTGTGAGGTGTAGTTAGATATTTGCTTTGAGAGAGTGTGGGTGTACTGGGGTGCCGGTATTAGAGAGAAAGAAGTCTATGTGTTGTAACAATTTTCACATAGTGATATTCTCTGGTTGTCATTTGACAACGGCTGTGATTTTTTCTCCGGTAATTGGAGTTTCCACGTTAAATTCTTATGTTGTGATTGTGTTTATTTTATTTTTCTGTCAAAGGTGTTTTCTCAAGGGAGAATAGTGTCTTATTCCCAACATATATAGATTATTAAATATATGATATTATATATAATTATACAATATTTTAATTTTTGACTATTTCACTCTTAAATTTTTTATCTATTTTTATTGACGGATATTTGTTCACAGACAAGACAAGTGAATTAACCTTATCTCTCTAAGATCGTTACCTAATAATAATGATGAAATTCAGCATTTTCTTCGAAAGAAAATTGAAAATGTTTACAAATAGCTATATTGTCTATAAATTAGGTGTATATTTCTAACATTTGTTTTTAGAAAAGTAGTATGATATACTTTTTTCTTTTTAAAATTATATTTTTCATCCTTCTAGTAATAAAAATAAAGTATACTTTTGATTTTGAAATTTTTTGAAAAATTTTAAAAATATTTATAATATTTAATTTATTTTAATTTTATCCATAATATTTTAAATATATTTTAATTATACCTTAAGGATTAACTACGTTAACTGATATATTATTATTAACATGACAATTATATGTTGACGTCTGCATAAGATTTCTTGTAACGTCCAATTTAGAATAGAAAAATTGGTTTTGAGTGAATCGATAAAAAAATTTAAACCAATAAAAAAATTAGTTAGTGAATATGTTGAATTGGTTCTACACAAATTTTGATAAAAAGCATATAGATAAACAAATAGATAATGACTGAAATTAAATAAAAATAAATTAAAATAAAAAATTGATTAATTAAAATTGAATACAAAATAAATTATTCTATTTTTTTTATCTAATTTTTTAATATAATAAAAAAAAAAGACTCACTCAATCTCATTTATATACATTACAGTTTGAAATAAATTGAAATTGAACGGAAGAAAATCACTCTACTTTCTATTTAATTTTTTGATACAATAAGAGAGGAACTCATTCAATCTTATTTATTCACACCATGATTTTATTACGAAAATCAAAATTCTAAGAAGTATATTTTCACTTCTCTAATTATTGTCTAACGACTACAATAATTTATAAAGTATTTATACATCTCATATCAAATTAAAGATGAAATTTTTAAGTTCACTAACATAAAGTCTAATATACTAATTAAATAAATAAAATTAAAATATATAAATTAAATTAAACATTCTAATAAAAAATATAAACTAATTACTAAATAATATTTGTACTTCTCATATTATAAATGTCTAAAGCACGTATTAGATTTAATGAAAATTTGATTAGAAAAATGAATTACCAAAAATTTGTTCACAAAACTTTTTTTTTAGGGTTAAGTACTGTTTTATATTTAAGATTTGGGGTGAAAATTAAAATCGTCTCTGACCTTTTTTTTATTAAAATCATCCTCAACGTTTAAAAACGCTTTAAAATAATCTTTTTCGCTCTAAAAAGACAAATTTACTCTTTTAAAAAATAAATTATAAAATAAATTAACTTTGTTCATCATCCTCCCAACCCATTTGCAACAGCTTCATTATCCCTCTCTTTCTCCATCAATCCTCCCAACCTATTTCTTCCTCCAATCAAAGACCCAAACTTTGTTTTCTCCCCAACAACCCAATAAACTCAAACTCCCAACCTAAGCTTCTTCCTTCACCTACCTTTCTCTCTCTACATCAACCCCTATTTTCTCTTTCCTCAAAATCCATTAACAACAAGCTTTTGTTCAAGTTAATAAACAAATTAAGCAACAACAGCAACTAAATTCAACAACAAATTCAATAACAAATTCAACAAATTCAGCAACAACAACACACTTTTATTAACACCAAAATTAAAATAAATCAACAGCAACAACATCCACAAAATAAATTAACAGAAATTTTAGATTTAACAACAATTTAACAATCATCACTGTAACCTCAGATCCAAAATCAACAATGATAGAAATTAAAAAAAAAAAAATAAAAAGAGACATTCAAATTCTTCAAAAATAAAAAAATAAAAAAATAAAAAAATGAAGAACAGAAAGAGGAGGAAGGAAGTGACGGTGCGGTGCAGGAACCTACTGCCATAATCAACCTCTGGCCGCCGCCGCCCTCAGTGCGCCCCTCCTTCTTCTTCCTATTCTTCTTCCTCTTCCTTCCAACTGCCACCTACGATCACCGTCTGTCGAAAGCCAATAACCACTACAAACGTCGCCTCTTCCTTCCCAGAACACGTCACAGCGCCGCCATGTCGGGGATTCGAAGCTGAAGACGACTAACTCGAAGACGCTTCTATCAATCCAACCACTCTCCGCTCTCCATCTTCCCAACCTCTGCATCTTCCTCTCTTCTCTCATTCTCTCTCTCATCTTCTCGTTTTATCTCTCTTTCTCTATAGTCACGATACAACGACGAAAGCACGGTGGCGGCCACACTCTTTCCCGATGTCACCTCCCTCTTCTTCCTTTCCTTTTCTTTCTTCTTCTTCTTCTTCTCTGTTTCTCTCTTCTTTTGTTATGTGTCTTTTGTTTATTTTCTTTTTGTTTTTTGTTTATTGTCTTTTTATTTATTTCCTTTTCTTTTTTAATAATTTTTATTTTTGTTTAAGGGTAATTTTGTCCGAAAAAATATTGTTTATGGATAAAAGAATGATTTTATAACGTTTTGTAATGTTAAGGATGATTTTAATAACAAAAAAAGGTCGGAGACGAATTTGATTTTTACCCCAGACCTTAGGAACGAAAACAGTACTTAACCCTTCTTTTTATTATTTTAAAGCTACTGCTAAAAGCTAAAAAATGCTGATAATAACATTAATAACCAAACAATTATTTTTTTTGTTAATAGATTTGGTCCCATATTTCAAACTAGTTTATTTCGCCAAGTGATGGTGATGTCAAGTATATATATATGCATTACTCTTGTTTTCGGATTAAAATGGAAAAAAAGTTAGAAAATCAATAAAGTATTAAAAAATTAATATTTTAAAAGAAAAAAATAATGTTGTTTATGTTTTCTCAAACATAGTTGTAAAAACCGGATCGGACCGGTCGGTTCGACCGAAAAATTAGTGAACCGGATCTCTAATCGGTCCGGTTGATTGATATGACCGGATAAGGAAGATAACCATTGAGAACCGAATTGAACCGGCCAGTTTTGATGAAAATCAGAAAATTGGCGGTTTTAGCTCAACCGACCGGTTTGGAAGCGCTTTTTTTTTTTTTTAAAATTCATTTGCCAAACAACGTCGTTTTGGTTTATTTAGGAAAAAAAAAAAAAAGAGACTCAAGTCTCGTATACGCTATACCCCCAAAATCCCTGTTTCCACTTTCCACTTTCCCCAACCCTAATCCCCTAACCAGTAACCATGCCACAATGGCTAACCCTTCCCCTCACCTCCTCACCTCACTCTGTCACTCACCAAGCCACCACCGCCCGCTGTCGTCTTCTTCGTCTCACCGCCGGACACCCATTCTGAAGTATAAAGGAACAGAACAGACCCGCGGCTCCGCTTCGTCCCTGTCTCTCATTGCCATCACCGTTTCCTTGCCGTTGCCGCGCCGTCGCCGTCGTCTTCGTCTTCTGTTGTGTCGAACATGTTAGTTGAATATGTTGTTCTCCTCTGTTCTGCACTTCTGCTCTATGACTATGATTGTTGAAAATTTGGAATTATGAAGCTGTTATGACTTATGAATAATTGAGTTATGTTATTCTATTCTGTTATGAAAATTTGAAATTTTTGGGATGAATATACTTGTTGAAAGCTTGAAACTATGAATAATGTTGTTATGTTGATGTGTTCTGTGTTGAATATGCTTGTTGAAAACTTGAAATTTCTAGGATGGATATGCTTGTTTAAAGCTTGAGACTATGAATATGCTTGTGCTGTGAATTTAACTATTTAAGGTTGCTGTGAATTTAACTATTTAAGCCTTTAAGGTTGCTGTCACTTGAAATTTCTAGGATGGATATGCTCGTTGAAAGCTTGAAACTATGAATATGCTTGTGCTATGAATTTAACTATTTAAGGTTGCTGTGAATTTAACTATTTAAGCCTTTAAGGTTGCTGTCACTTGAAATTTCTGGGATGGATATGCTTGTTGAAAGCTTGAGACTATGAATATGCTCTTGTTGTGAATTTAACTATTTAAGGTTGCTGTGAATTTAACTATTTAAGCCTTTAAGGTTGTCGTCTTGCTGAATAGGGAATTTAAATCACTCATTGTATTTGGTTTATGAATTGTTATTCTTATTGTGTTTAATTAAGATACTATTGTACTAGTACTAACTAATTTCATGCCTATGTTTGTATTAGTTATTTTTAGAATTTGAAACTTGGTTGTTTTTAAAATGTTGGTGAAGAACTGAAGATATGTATTTTAAATTTTTTAAGTTTATGACTATTTTTAGTATTTTATATTTTTTATACGTAAAACCGGTTTTATCGGTTCAACTAACGATTTATCGGTTGAATCAATAAATCAATAAACAAGTAATCTGACTGGTTTGATCATCAGTTCTGTTCTTATAACTATGATCTCAAATATAAAATAAAACAAAAAGTTGATCAAGTTTGTGAATAAAATGTCATGAGTGTTTTTATATGTGACGATTCTATCGAGAACATTTAATTTTCTTTAAATTTTTAGTTTATTTTTTGATAGAAGTTCTGGTTGTCTCTTTTTCAGATAGGAATTTTTGTGGAATAAACATCCAATTCAGTTTTTGTCTATTTTCACGAAGAACAAAGTGATCCCTATAAAAAAAAATGGATACTTCGACCCTCAATTTTTTTATTTTGGGACAATACGATTCCTCTGTTAAAAAATCCGTTAAATAATAATAAAAATTAGTTTTCTGGAAATTTTATTTGTATTTTGTGGGGTTTTAAACTTTCACAAACAATTAATAAGTTTATTTTTGAAAAATTCATTCACCGGTAGTGGTTAAGTGAAGAAAAACTATTGATAAAAATGATACCTCAAAAATAAAATAATTGTAGTACAAATACCTTTTAAAAAAAATAACATTGAATAAGAAATGATGGAAGATAAATTTAATGTTAATAATATTGGTATTGGTGATGATGACGGTAGAGGAGATAATGATGATGATAAAGCAATAAAAATAATAGAGGTAGGAGTGATAATAATGAGGATGAAGAAGGTAGTGGTAGTAGTAGCAGTAATTGGTTATATTGTTGAAAAGAAATTTGTGGAGGTTTAAAACCCCCACAAAATACAAATAAAACCCCCCACAAAATTAATTTTTCTTATTATTTAAAATTTTTTTAAACAGAGAGATCATATTGTCCAAAATAAAAAAGTTGAGGACCGAAGTGTCCGTTGTTTTTTGGACAGGAATCGCATTGTCTTTCATGAAAATGGACAATACCGAATTAGATCTTTACTCAATTTTTATGTAAAAAAAAAGTATAAAAATTATTATTAGTCAATATTAATTAATTTTTGTTCCGAGGGTTACCTGAAACTGTAGGTCGATCTCGGACGAGATCTTCTATGCTGGTCGGAACCGATGTGTCCGGCTGGTGAATGGTGACCGGAGCTGGTACGTCCGACTTGTTTGGACTTGAACGTGCTGCTGATCCTCTGTCACCGAAGGATGGGGGTACCTGCAAGAGACTCCGATGCTTAAGTTAGCATGGGTATTAAACAGGTGTTATGTAGAATCAGAGTATGAGTTATACCTGGGTGCTCCAGTGTATTTATAGTAATGTGGGCTGACCTTTCGGGTAAGATAAGTTAGTTACTTTATCTTATCTTATCTTGTTTTGAGTGAAGTCATCTTATCTTCAAGGGAACCGCCTTTATCTCTATAGGCTTGAAGTGCCTTTGGATTTGGGTCGTGTTCCTCCATTTGGGCCCTTTACTGGGCTCTTTTGTTGACATGGCCGAGTTCTTTAAGAAGAAGTCGGTCCGCTCGACCTGAATAGGTCGGTCGCTTTATCATTGATCATTCCGGGTTAGATAGCTCGACCCAGGGTATGAACAGTGCCCCTGCTTGAGCTCGGTCTTCTTTGTCGAGGTAGAGTCCTTGACTTTAGTCCTTCTTGAAGCCGAGCTCAAGCATTTTTGTCGATTCCTTCGTAGTAGTTTTTGAATGTAGAACATTTTTCCTCAAAAAGCGCGCGCTTTTGTATTAGCGCTTTGTTCTGGGGAACGTGCGAGGGTTTAATACCCTAATTAATTGGCATTTAATTGTCCCATTTCCCTTAAACTTCTTTTTTTTTGAATTTCATACTCAGGAAACGGTTTCCCTTCTTCGCTCTTTTCGTAACTTCTTCGCAATTTCTTCCTTTGTTCTCTTACTCTCTGCTTTTCGCCCATATTTTTATTTTCCTTGCGTTGCGGCGTTGCTTGGCGTTTTTCTGGGTAGCTTTCGTTTCTGCGTCTCTTCCTTCCCTTGAAGCTTCTTTCTTCTCCAGGTTAGTTTCACTCGAATTTTTCTTCTTCTTTTGTCGCTTTGGTTTTATGATGGAGTTTTGATTTTGCTTTTAAGGAAAGTTTGTATCTTTCTATTTTTTGTCGCTCCTATTTGAAATGTGTGTTCCAGGAGTTTCTTTCCTCTTCTGCATGATCCTTTTTGCTTTCCTGTTACTTGATGCTTTTTGGGGCTTTGCATGTTTGTGAGTTGCGTCTTTGATGATTCGTGTTTGGTATGTTCGATGTTGATGCTTGTTCTTTGCTGACTTTTCGCTTTATTTCGAGAAAGTTTGCGCCTTTTGCTATTTTTCTGCCTTGGCCTTTTTTGGAACTTCTGATAAACTGTAGGAGGGTGGACCTTTTGCATTTTTGCTTCCTTTGTTTTTCTTTCTGTATTTTATTTTGATGAGTGCCGGGATGTAGGCTGTGGAAGTAACTTGAAAGTCCTTGTTTGTTTACTGCCTCCAAGGGATGCCCCAAGGGCTTTGGTTTGAGTCTTGGGGTTTTCCTTTCCTGTTTGTTTGTCTGTCGAGTTGTTTTGCCCCTCATCCGAGATGTTTTGTTAGTAATCCACTCTTCTTTTCTTTTGTAGGATTTAGTTGACCTCATGTCTTCCCGAAATAACGTTGTAGAGATGCCTTCCCAGGTTCCCGCGGGTATGGCCGACTGGGTGGACTCCATGGTTCTCATGTGTGTCTCGTTGGTTGATTCTGATTTTTGTGCTCAGCTTAGGCAGTTTCATAGTGTCTGTAGTAATTCTGGAGATGAGAAGAACTATGAACTTGTCCCCCCCTCTTCTGATGAGAGAGTCTGCTTTTCAACTCGGGTTGTTGATGGTCGCCCTTTCTTTTATGCTTATGATTTTTTCTTTGGTCAGCTGGGTATCATCCTTCCTTTTACCAAATTTGAAGCCGATCTGTTATGGTCTTGTAATGTTGCCCCTTCTCAACTTCACCCCAATTCCTGGGGTTTTATTAAAATTTTTCAATTGCTGTGCGATGGTTTTGGTATTCCTGCTTCCCAATCTCTCTTTTTCTATCTGTTTGTCTTGACTAAGCCCAGTGTGGTAAAAAAGAAGTCAGCTTGGGTCTCCTTTCGTTCTACCCAAGGAAAGAAGGTTTTTTCCATGTTTGACGAGTCGTTCCGTGATTTTAAAAACTACTTTTTCAAGGTCCGAGCTGTTGAAGGAGCTCGGCCCTTTTTTCTGGATGAGAATGACGAACCTGCTTTTCCCTTGGAATGGCAAAAAGACGTGAGGGTCTCCCGGTATTCGTGAGAAATGTTGGATGAGGCTGAGCGAGCCTTTGTGACTATCTTGGAAGAACGCTGGGGTCAACCTCCCCATCTTGACACAAAGAAATTTCTAACCAATCTTTCTCTTCTTCAAACTGAACTGGGTATCTTGTGTTTCTTTTATTATCTTGTTTATGTTGCTTGTAGTTGTCTTTTCTGACTTATCCGACTTGTAGCTGAATTTTCTGTTTTGCTTGCAGAGGCAATGAAGAATAATGAAGCTATGAAAGCTTTTAAGAGGGCACAGAGGGCGACTGCTGCCAGACATGTTGCTGCCAGGGCAGCTGGGGAGGGATCCTCCCAGGTGCGCGAGAAGCCATCAGTGCAGAGTTCCGCCGGGGTGAAGAAAGTGATCCCTACACCCAGAGTTCGTTTGGTAGATCCTCATGTCGCCTCTGCTGCTCCTTCTGTTGCTCCTCCCAATAAAAAACAAAAGACTGCTGAGCCCTTCGACCTCGATGCTCCTGAATTTAATGCTATTGAATTCGTGGATCAATAAATCGGTCCCTATGGCGCTCTCTCCATGGACGATGTGTCCATCCTTCATCATTTGGAATTCATGGCCCGAAATCATGTGAAGATGGCGTATATGTCGGCTGCCATATATCGGACTGCTCAGAATCTCCCTCTCCACGCCACTAAAGCGTTTATGGAGGAGGCAAAACAAGAGTTTGATCGGATGAAGGAGTTAAAGGAGGAGCTTGAGATGAAGGTGGCCAAGCTGGAGAAGGACTTGAAGAATGAGGAGGCGAGTTCTCAGTCATTGGCAGCTTCGTTGAGGTTGGCTGAGGACGCAGTCTTGATGCACAAGGATAGTTACGTTACCTCTTATCTAGAGGTGATGCACCTGAGGGAGGAGCTCGACCATGCCCGGGAAGATTATTCTGAGCTTCAAGGTCATCTCGTTGGCAGCGTGACTGCTGCTTACGAGAACTTGAAGGAGCAAGTTCGGGTCATTGCTCCCGAGGCTGATCTCACCCTTTTTAGCCTGGATAATATTGTCAGAGATGGCAAGATTGTCCCTGATGATGAGGGTGATGATGATGAGGTTGTTCCTCCCCCTGTGTCTTCTGCTAAGTGCCGACTTCTTCTGTTCCTCCGGTTGCACCTGATTCGGATTGCCAGATTCTAAACCAGGAGGATGGAACTGTAGACGCCGTATCGATTCAAACTCGTCCTCCTTCTCCTTGTGCTGATGCTGCCAAGAAGGCTCCTGATGCTTGCTGATCTCTTTCCTGGGAATTTGTGTAGTTGGCCCGGCTTGTGGGCTTTTTAAAACTTTCTTATTTATTTATTGACGCTTTCCTAGTTGTTTTTCTAGCAACTTTTATTTTGACAAACAAAAAAGGTAGCTCGCCATCCTTAGATTTTGCTGGCCTTCGAGGCTTTTGCAACTTTGTAGATTTTACATAATGCCTTTTAATTTGCCATTTTTCTGTTTTCTTGCTGATGTGTGATATCTTGTGGCTCGACCTCCTTGGGTTATTTCATTGTTTGCAGCTTGAATCCTTTGAGGTTACGATTTGTGAGGTCCAACTTGTTTCTCGGCTTTCCGTATTTGTGACTAGTTCCTTTGCGTTGGTCCCTTTTTAAGTTATTATTGTAATCCTCTCTTTCAGAGATTACTTTTTTATAACTTGTCTGTAGAAGATTGACTTCGTCAGGTCGATCTCTTTTTAGTTATTTTTGTAATCCTCTTTCTTGGACCTTTGTCAGGTCTCTTTCAGGGATTACTTTGATAACTTATCAGTAGTAGGAGTCCGACTTGGTTATGTCGGTCTTCCTTAAGTTATTTTTTGTAGTTCTCTTTCTTGGATCTTTGTCAGATCTCTTTCAGGGACTACTTTGATAACTTTTTGGTAGTAGGAGTCCGTCTTGGTTATGTCGGTCTCCCTTAAGTTATTTTTTGTAGTCCTCTTTCTTGGATCTTTGTCAGATCTCTTTCAGGGACTACTTTGATAACATTTTGGTAGTAGGAGTCCGATTTGGTTATGTCGGTCTCCCTTAAGTTATTTTTTGTAGTCCTCTTTCTTGGATCTTTATCAGATCTCTTTCAGGGACTACTTTGATAACTTTTTTGGTAGTAGGAGTCCGACTTGGTTATGTCGGTCTCTCTTAAGTTATTTGTAGTCCTCTTTCTTGGATCTTTGTCAGATCTCCTTCAGGGACTACTTTAATAACTTTTTGTTTTGGGCTGACTTTGTTATGTCGGGCCCTTCTAAGTTAAAGTAATCCTCTTTAATAGGGTTGGCCAGACCTCTTTCCAGGGTTTACTTGTAACTTGGTTTGACTTGGTTCGACTTCTTAATGTTCGACCAGTCTTTAAGTTATTATTTTAGCGATCCGTAAGACCTCGTCAGGTTCTTTTTTAGATCACTTTCGATAACTTCTTACATTATTCTGTGTTCATCTTTGCCGATTTGTAGAAAGTGGTTGTCATCTCTAGATCGTCCTTTGGGTGAATCGCGTTTTCACCTTTATCGGATGGTTGTCTTTATCGTGATCGTGCAGTGAAATTCTTTTTTCACTTTCTGCCGATCTGTTGCTTTATAATCGGATGATGAATGCTTCAGATTAATGCATCTTGAAATCTTTGTAGAATATCTAAAATATATTTTATTTAAAGGAAAGTGCAAATAGATACATATGGGATTGTCTGAGTCTCAACTTGGTGCCTCATTAAAAAACCTTTTCAGGAAAAAGAGTGCATCCAATGATGAGATCTTTTATCTTTTCTTAACTGTAGTACCTTCTTAGGTTGCAAGCGTGCCACGACCTGGGAAGCTCTCGTCCCTCGAGTTCAGACAGTCTATAGTAGCCCTTTCCAAGTACTTCTACAACTCGGTAGGGTCCTTTCCAGTTTGCTGCCAGCTTTCCTTCTCCTGGTCGAGTTGTTCCGATATCATTTCGGATTAGGATGAGATCATTCTCTGTAAAACTTCTCGGCACTACCTTTTGATTATATCTGGAAGCCATTCGGCGCTTTAGAGCTTCTTCCCTGATCCGAGCTCTTTCCTGGAGTTCGGGTAACAAGTCGAGCTCTTCTCTCTAAAGTTGGGAGTTTGCTCCCTCATTGTAGTGAACTACTCTGGGCGACCCTTCCTCGATCTCTACTGGAATCATTGCCTCTATTCCGTATGCTAATCGGAAGGGGGATTCCTTCGTGGTGGAATGTGGCGTTGTTCGATATGCCCATAGGACCTGTGGAAGCTCTTCTGCCCAGGCTCCCTTTGCATCTTGTAATCTCCGTTTTAATCCGGCTAGTATGACTTTGTTAGCAGCTTCGGCCTATCCGTTGGCTAGTGGATGTTCAACGGAGGTGTATTGGTGCTTTATATTCAAGTCGGCTACTAGTTTTCTGAAGCCTGCATCTGTGAATTGAGTGCTATTGTCTGTGGTTACTGAATATGGAACCCCGAACCTCGTGACAATGTTTCTATATAAGAATTTCCGGCTTCTTTGAGCGGTGGCATTGGCTAGGGGCTCTGCCTCGATCCACTTTGTAAAGTAATCTACCCCTACTATGAGGAATTTAACTTGTCCTGATCCCTGTGGGAAGGGGCCGAGAAGATCGAGTCCCCATTTTGCAAACGGCCAAGGCGAGGTCACGCTGATGAGATCTTCTGGCGGGGCGATGTGAAAGTTGGCATGTTTTTGACATGGTGGGCATGTCTTTACAAATTCTGTGGCTTCTTTCTGTAGAGTTGGCCAATAAAATCCCGCCCGGAGCACTTTTTTGGCGAGAGCTCGTGCTTCGAGATGATTGCCACAGATACCGCCGTGTATTTCTTCTAGCACTTCTCTTGTGTTGGAGGTTGGCACACATTTTAGTAAAGGTGTTGAGATTCCTCTTTTGTACAGGATGTTGTTTATGATGGTGTAGTACTGTGCCTCCCTTTTTAACCTTTTTGCCTCCTTTTCTTCTATGGGGAGCGTTCCTGTTTTGAGGTAGTTGGTTATAGGGGTCATCCATCCTTGGTCCTGACTTATTATAGTCAGGACTTTTTCCTCTTCCGAGATTGACAGGTTCTGCAACATTTCCTGGATGAGGCTTCTGTTGTTACCCCCTGGTTTGGTGCTGGCTAGTTTTGAGAGTGCGTCAGCTCGGGCATTTTGTTCGCGGGGTATGTGGCAGATCTTATACTCCCCGATTTGTCCGAGCTGTTCCTTGGTTTTATCCATATACTTTTTCATGGTGGGATCTTTGGCTTGGTAGCTCCCTGTTATTTGTGATGTAACCACTTGTGAATCGCTGTAAATGTTGAGTTTTTGAGCTCTGACCTCTTTAGCCAGCTTCAAGCCAGCTAATAATGCTTCATATTCCACCTGGTTGTTTGAGGCCGGGAACCCGAACTTGAGGGAGAGCTCAACTTGGGTTCCTTGGTTGCTTTCTATTATCACGCCTGCGCCGCTTCTAGTCTTATTTGAAGGACCATCCATGTAAAGGTTCCATTCTGTGGGGGGTTTCTAGGGCATCTGTGAATTCTGCAATAAAGTCGGCTAGATATTGTGATTTGATTGCCGTCCAAGCTTCATATTGGAGATCAAACTCTGACAACTCGACTGCCCATTGTAAGATTCTGCCTGCTAGATCTGTTTTCTGCAATATTCCTTTTATGGGTTGGTTAGTTCGAACCTTAATGGTGTGAGCCTGAAAGTACGGGCGGAGTCGTCGAGATGTTATGATAAGAGTATAGGCGAATTTTTCTATTTTCTGGTAGTTCAGCTCGGATCCCTGTAGTGCCTTGCTAATGAAGTAGATAGGTTGTTGTCCATTTTCGTCTTCTCTGACTAGTGCTGATGCTACTGCCTTGCTTCCCACTGCGAGGTATAATATGAGTGGTTCTCCAACTCGCGGTCGGGATAGGATAGGTGGCTGTCCTAAGAACTTCTTGAGGTCTTGGAAGGCTTGCTCGCACTCTATTGTCCATTCGAATTGTTTTCCCTTTCTTAAAGTAGCATAGAAGGGAAGAGATCTTATCACGGCTCTTGCTAAGAATCGGGATAGGGCGGCCAGTCTCCCGTTGAGTTGCTGTACTTCTTTAACACAGGTTGGGCTCTTCATGTTGAGTATGGCCTGACATTTGTCTGGATTTGCTTCAATTCCTCTTTGAGTGAGCATGAAGCCTAAGAATTTGCCTGCTTCTACTGCAAAGGTGCATTTCGCGGGATTGAGTCGCATGTCATGCTTCCTTATGTTGTCGAATACTTGAGCCAGGTCGGACAATAGTGTCTCTTCGCTTTGTATTTTTATTAGCATGTCGTCCACATAGACCTCCATGAACTTTCCGATGTGATCCGAAAAGACTTTATTCATTAGTCTTTGATAAGTAGCTCCTGCGTTCTTGAGACCGAAGGGCATCACGATGTAACAGTAGTTCGCCTTTGGTGTTAAAAACGAGGTCTTTTCTTGATCTGGTGGATACATGAGAATTTGGTTGTATCCTAAATATGCATCCATAAACGAGAGATATTTATATCCAAAGGAAGCATCTACCAGGGCGTCAATACTTGGAGTGGGTATGGATCTTTTGGCTAGCCATAGCGGGTATTTAACTTCTCTTATAAATCTAGCTTCCAGCAGTGCCTATACTTGCTCTTCCACAGCCTGGGATCGCTCTAGCCCAAGCTTTCTTCGTCTCTGCTGTACCGGTCGAGATCCTGGGTAGACCGCCAACTTGTGGCACATTAGCTTAGGGTCTATGCCTGGCATGTCCGCGGCTTTCCATGCAAAGAGGTCGACATTATCTCGTAAGAATTGTATTAGCAATTCTTTTAAATCTCTTTTGAGGATTGTGCCGATATTAGTTGTTTTTTCCGAGGTGTCCCCAATCTGAATTTTTTCTATCTCGCCCTCTGGTTGGGGGCGAAGATCTTCTCGTCATTGAACTCCACCCAACTCGATTGCGTGGAACTCTTCTCCTTTGCCTCTGAGGTTTAGGCTTTCGTTATAACAGCGACGTGCCATCTTTTGGTCAGCTTTTATCGTGGCTATCCCTTTTAGAGTTGGGAACTTCATACATAGGTGTGGGGTCGAGACTATTGCGCCGAGTTGGTTGAGTGTTGTCCGACCTATAAGAGCATTGTAAGCTGAACTTACATCGACTACGATGTAGTCTGTTTTGAGGGTCCTAGATTGGTCTCCTTTTCTGAGGGTTGTATGTAGTGATATATATCCTAGTGGTCGAACCGGGATATCTCCTAACCCGAACAGACTGTTTGGATATGCCTTAAGTTCTTTTTCTTCTAAGCCGAGTTTATCAAAGGCTGTCTTGAATAAGATGTCGACAGAACTCCCTTGGTCTATTAAGGTGCGGTGTAGGTTGGCGTTTGCCAATATGATGGTGATGACCATGGGATCGTCGTGTCCTGTGATGATGCCGGACGCGTCCTCCTTAGTGAATGTTATCGCTGGGATGTTGAGTGCTTCCTCCTCTCCTTCGACATGATATACTTCTTTGAGATACCTTTTGCGGGAAGATTTGGAGATCCCTCCTGCTGCGAATCCGCCATGCATCATGTGGACATGTCTTTCTGGTGTCTGAGGTGATCGTTCTGTTCGTTCGGTATCTTCATCCTTTCGTCTTTTTCTTTGATCATCATCTCGGGTGGCCAGGAATCGATCTAATTTTCCTTCCCTCACCAATTTTTCTATGATATTTTTTAAGTCGAAGCATTCGTTGGTGGCGTGTCCTCTGACCCGATGATATTCACAATATTCCTTCCGATTTCCTCCTCCCCTTTTTCCTTTGAGGGGCCGTGCTGGGGGAATTTTTTCTGTATGGCAGACCTCTTTGTATATTTCGACTAGGGATGCTCTGAGGGGAGTATAATTATGGTATTTTTTAATTTTCTCCCCTTGTCGGTCTTCTTTTCTTTTAGATTCCTTGTCTCTGTCACGGTAGGAGGCCCCCAATTTTGAGGTCTCTCCCAACCGAGCGTTTTCTTCGATGTTGATGTATTTTTCTGCCCGTTCCTGCACTTCGTCTAAGGAGGTCGGGTACTTTTTTTGATATAGATTGGCTGAAAGGTCCCTCTCTTAGGCCGTTGATAAGTCCCATGATGGCGGCCTCTGTGGGTAAGCTTTGTATGTCCATGCATGTTTTGTTGAATCTTTCCATGTAGTTGCGGAGGCTCTCCCGATCTCCTTGCTTAATCCCTAGTAGACTGGGGCGTGTTTAGCTTTATCTTTCTGGATGGAGAATCTGGCAAGGAACTTTTCGGCTAGGTCGTCAAAGTTTGAGATGGACTTGGGAGGTAAGCTGTCGAACCATCTGATCGCCGTCTTCGTGAGGGTTGTCGGAAAGGCTTTACAGCGAACGGCATCTGAGGCATCAGTAAGGTACATTCTGCTTCTGAAATTGCTGAGATGATGGTTGGAATCGGTGGTGCCATCGTACAAAATCATATCCGGGAGTTTGAAGTCTTTTGGAATTTTGGTTTTCATGATTTCCCTGGTGAACGGATCCTGTTCTTTGTGTGAGCTTTCCTCAGGAGTGACCTGAGGGGCTTTTAATTTGAGATCGGCTTCTAATTGTTGTAACTTGTCTTCCAATTCTTGACGTCGCCGTACTTCTTTTTGTAGATCTTTTTCGATTTCTTGTTGTCGTTGGGTTTCTTCTTCAAGTTGCTTCAAGCGATCTTGAAGGGCTTCTATTGCTCCCGGTTTAGCTGAATTTTTGTCTCCATTAGATTCCAGAATGTCTTTTGGTGGGGTGTCCGTATTTTTGTACGGTGTTCTATTTTCTAGATCTGAGTCGTGGTCGTTGTCATGGTTGTCCGTCATGGTGATGGGATGACTTCCAGGTTCCCCGGCAACGGCGCCAATGTTCCGAGGGTTACCTGAAACTGTAGGTCGATCTCGGACGAGATCTTCTATGCTGGTCAGAACCGATGTGTCCGGCTGGTGAATGGTGACCGGAGCTGGTACGTCCGACTTGTTTGGACTTGAACGTGCTGCTGATCCTCTGTCACCGAAGGGTGGGGGTACCTGCAAGAGACTCCGATGCTTAAGTTAGCATGGGTATTAAACAGGTGTTATGTAGAATCAGAGTATGAGTTATACCTGGGTGCTCCAGTGTATTTATAGTAATGTGGGCTGACCTTTCGGGTAAGATAAGTTAGTTACTTTATCTTATCTTATCTTATTTTGAGTGAAGTCAGCTTATCTTCAAGGGAACCGCCTTTATCTCTATAGGCTTGAAGTGCCTTTGGATTTGGGTCGTGTTCCTCCATTTGGGCCCTTTACTGGGCTCTTTTGTTGACACGGCCGAGTTCTTTAAGAAGAAGTCGGTCCGCTCGACCTGAAGAGGTCGGTCGCTTTATCATTGATCATTCCGGGTCGGATAGCTCGACCCAGGGTATGAACAATTTTAAATTTTAAATTTAAATAAAAAATTGATGATTTAAAATTTAAATTTAAAAAAATAAAATAATTTAAAAAATAGATTAATATTAACTAAAAAAATAATTATGTAACATTATTTTTTCTGTAAATTATTATAAGAAATTAACACCCATACAAAAATCATATAAGTAGTGGATCATATACAACTACAACTAACAATAATGATGTGTACGTATCCACTCTTGTTTTCATGTAGATCGGGTTTAATTTGTTTTTACAGAATATATATTATTCTAATCATGCTATACATTCATGTAATTTTCTATCAAAATTCATCCAAGTTGGCTCAACATAAAAAAAATTCAATTCTATTAAATGAGCTTATATTCACGCGCCCAAACCTCCAAAATGTTTAACATTCATTCGCACTTTCATTATGAAACAACGTTCCTTCTTCAACCTCGAAACCGCCACTAGAAAAGTTCAAATCTCTCTCAAAATCTCTCAAACCTCCATTGTGTTCTCTGCGGCACGGAAACTGCTCCTACTCTAGAATCGCGTCAAGCTTTCGAAAGGAAGAAGAAAAAACAAACAAAAACAATAATAGAGACTCCACAAGGTATGAGAAAAACTGTCGTTATTCTGTTCATTTAATTTCTTTCAAAACTCACATTTCTCTTAGTTCGATTTAATATTTAGTGGATTGAGTTACTTCGTTTAGTAGATCGGCTAATTCTAAATCCATTTTGATTGTGTAAATAGGGCATACGAATAGAAAATGTGTTGTTATTTTCTCTCTATGATATATTGATCGGTTCATTGGTGTTGGTCATTTTGATTCACCTGATTGTTAGTGCTGAGTTAAGAAATTAACTAATTTAATTTGTGATGACAAACATTATTTTTGGTAAATAAATAATTAGTATGGATTAATTATAAATTGCATATTACTAATTATTTATTATGTGTTGCAGGCCATAATTCAATTCAAGCAGCCCAATTGAAATAAGATAAAACAACAAAGCTGAGGGCTAGTAATTCAAGCGAAGCCCAAAAGAAACAAAGCGAAAGAAATCAAAACGGGTTGCTTAATGGAAATCCAATCCAAGCCCGTATCCATCCCACAAAGCTTCTCTTGTAAGATTGAAGTCTTCACTCTTTCAATGTGCAACGTTCACCTCTGTGAGTTGGTCAGAGTTTCAGAAAAGTAAGAAAGAGAAAGAGAGAGAGCTTCTTTCCTAAGCAAATCACCAAAGAAGCAAGAGAGAGAAGGATTAAGCTTGAAACACAGAAGTCTAATCAGAAAAATCCAAACCAAATCAAGCTTAGGTTAAAGGTAACACATCTCCTCTTGCATGCATCAGATCTTCTTCTCTTCTTCCCAACTCTCTGCTCTATCCGAAAATGGCATTCAAGAGAAAGTTGTTCTCTGCCCTATTCTGCTGTACATCTACGGTCACAAGTGATACTTGGGGACCAAGTAGTTTCTCATTGGCTAAGATCAAGTTGACCATGAGAAGATTTCTGTGGTTACTGCTTTATGGCTTTCGGTCAAGATGAAGAAGTCAGAAGCAAAGTTTCTACTCTAAGGTTTAATGAGAAAAAGTGATTCTGTGGGTTGGTGAAGCTCAAGGCTCAAGGTGTTGACCTTGGAAGAAGAACCCAACAACATGCAAGAAGATAAAAGAGGTTTGCTGTTCATTCAGAAACCAAGGAGAGAAAACCAGTGAATAGAGGTTTTGTTCTGAGAGAGCTCTTTGAAGAAGTTCAACTAACTGGACAGTGTAACCTAATCAAAGGTGCATTCCACCAGTATGAAGAACTGAATCAGAGGCTTGCCAATCTGGTTTTTCGCATAGCACAGAGGCTGTTGATGAAGTCAATCTCCTTCATGTTTTACAGATTGTAATTTACTTTTCAATGTTTATCTTTCTGTAATTTCTTGTGAGAAAAGGCATTGTGAGAAAGCTTAAGAAAAAGCCATGAGTGGAAAAAAGGCTGAGAGAAACACTTGTGAGAAAAGCTTAGAGTTATTTTCTGATTTCTTTAGGTTGGTTAAGTGTCTTGTATCTTGTACCTGTAAGGTATCCCTTTCTTAGTTGGGTTAGCACTAAGAGTGATTAGTTAGGTATTAGCATAGCCAATGTCAAGTTAGGTTAGAACTTGAGTGTGAAAGGATTGGGTCAATCCTATAAAATTGGTGTACGTAATACTGTTAACTATAGTGAAATTCTTCCATAGTTGTGGAGGAGACTGGATGTAGGTTGCATAGCACAAGGCAACCGAACCAGGATACATGCTGGTGTTAGATTTTCTCTTCTCTGTTGAGTTCTGTTTTCTGATATTCATGAGACAAAAATAAATTGTCTCATAAATTTCCACTGCTGAGTTCAAACAAAACCTGAATTGAAAGTTTGTTTTAAAAGGGAAATAACAGCAACTGAAAAGGAAGGCATAGATTCAACCCCCCTTCTCTAAGCCTACCACAACCTTCAATTGGTATCAAGAGCTAAGGTCTCAAGAATCAAGCTTAACCTTTTGGAGCAAAGATCTAATGGCGAACAACTTGGGCACAACCACAGTTGCCTACACCCTCACTGAAGGTCAGTCAAACAACCGGCCACCTTTCTTCAACGGGAAGAACTACTCCTACTGGAAAGAAAGGATAAGGATTTTCATCCAATCTATTGACTACAACATATGGAAGATTGTCGTGAGCGGTCCAAAGATCCCAACAAAAATAAGTGCTGATGGAGTGGTGACTCCAAAAGAAGAAGCTGAATGGAATGAGGATGATAAGAAGAAGATAGAGCTGAATGCTAAAGCAATCAACCTTCTCCACTGTGCTATCAGCTTTGAAGAGTACCGGAAGGTGTCTAGATGCAAGACAGCCAAAGAAATCTGGAAAAAACTCCAGGTTACACACGAAGGCACCAAACAAGTAAAAGAAACGAGGATTGATATACTGCGAAAAAAGTACGAGATGTTTAGCATGAAGGATGGAGAAAGCATTGATGAAGCGTTTGAGAGATTCTCAATCATAATCAACAACCTTGATGCTATGGGTACAAACTATGCAGAATAAACCTTGATGAGAAAACTCCTTAGAAGCCTCACAAAAGAATGGGAAAACACTGTCACTGTCCTAACCGAGAGTAACAACATAAGTCCCATAACCTATGATGACTTGAGAGGAAAACTCCTTGCCTATGAAGCCACACACACAAACACAGACTCAAAGAAAAAGGGAATAGCCCTCAAGTCACAAATAGAACCAAAAGAGAGTGAGTCTAGTGATGGTATTTCAGATGACGAGCTTTTGTTTTTTGCTAGGAGATTTAGAAGAATGATGAAGAACAAGGGCAAATACAAAGGTTCAAGTTCAAAGGAGCACAAGATCGACTTGAGCAAAGTGACATGCCATCACTGCAAGGAGGCTGGACACTTCAAGCTAAACTGCCCAAAGCTCAAAAAGGAGGACAAAGGAAAGAAGGAAAGGAAGAGAATACTCATGGCAGCTTGGGAGGATCTTGAGAATGACTCAAATGAAGAAGAAGAATCTGAAGGAGATGACAAAGACTGCTTCATGGCTGGAAACAACAATCTTGATGAGGTAAACTATTATGATTTGACCATTGAGGACTTGCATGCTATTATTGATGATCTCACTTTAAACACATCAAAACTGCTTGACAAATACAATGAATACAGATCTGAAAGAGATGTGTTAAGAGCTGGAAATGATTTTTTAAAAGAAAAAGTGAAGGAAACTGAATGTGCTTTGGACATCATTGAAGAAAACAGATTTCTAAAATTTGAACTTGAAAAATTAAAAGGAAAGCACATTGTGGATCCTTCTCATGAGTTAATTGCTGAAAATGAAAGATTAAATGATATGATTAAAAGGCTGAATGGTGACTTAGCAAAATTTGCTCAAGGTTCTAGCAACTTGGACAAATTACTTGCAAGTCAAAGACCATTATTTGAAAAATCTGGTTTAGGCTACATAGCCAAGGAAGATGCAGTTTCTAATACTTCCTCTATAAAATTTGTGGCTTCTTCATCAAATACCAAATCCATACCAAACAAATTGGGTATTGGATATATTTCAACTTTTGAAGAAAATTTGATGAAGTATACACAAGTGAAACTGAACCTTCACCAAGAAATAATCCAAGTTCAAACCGGCCAGGGTTGGGTTACATTTCGAAAAATGAGGCTACTTTCAAGAAACCATTTTTCTACAACAAAACCTCATTTTTGAAAAATCCAAAGAGTTTTAAAAATTCTGGTGAAAACATTTTTGCAAAGAGGAACAATTATAACAAAAATCAGTTTGTTAAAAGAAATGCATCTCCTCCAAAAACCAAAAAATTTCAACCATTGAATCACTTCAAGCAATTTAACTCACCTAAATTTCAGTGACACACATTAGAAAATCATTGTGTTAATTGCAAGAAAATTGGTCATTCATATGAACAATGCTTCATTGAAAAGAGAGTTGTAGGAAACAAAGTCTACAATGTTGTTTGTGATTTCAATGCACTTGGGCAACCAAGATGGATTAACTTCAAAGGATCCAAATCAATTTGGATACCTAAGGCTACTTGAAACTCATCATGCAGATTTGCCTAGCATCCAAAAATAAAAAGGACATGTGGTACATGGATAGTGGATGTTCAAGGCACATGACTGGAAGGTCAACCTACTTCATCAAACTAAACAAGTATGATGGAGGTTTTGTGACCTTTGGAGATGATGGTAAAGGTAAAATCATTGCTGTTGGAAAAGTAGGTAATGAGCAATCTACTTTCATTAATGATGTACTTTTGGTATGTGGTTTGAAGCACAATCTCTTGAGTATAAGTCAGCTGTGTGATTTAGGATATTTAGTTATTTTCAAAAGGCTTGAATGCTGTGTTGTCAATGAAAAGACAAATGAAGTGATGTTTGTTGCCAAGCATTTTAATAATATGTATGGACTTACTCTTGATGAACTAAAAGATCAAAATGTAGCTTGTCTTCACTCTAAAGAATCTGAAAAGTGGTTATGGCACAAGAGATTGGGCCATGCAAGTATGTTTCAAATAAACAAACTTGTAAAGAAAGAATTAGTAAGAGGCCTTCCTTTGATAAAGTTTGACAAAGACATCACTTGTGATGCTTGCCAAATGGAAAAACAAACAAAAAGTTCTTTTAAACCAAAGGAAGACATCTCTACTAAAAGACCACTTGAGTTGCTACACATTGATTTATTTGGTCCAACAAGAACTCAAAGCCTAGGTGGTAAACATTATGGTTTAGTAATTGTGGATGACTATACTAGGTTTGGTTGGATTTTATTTCTTGCACACAAAAATGAAGCCTTTTCGGCCTTTGAACCTTTTTGCAAGAAAATTCAAAATGAAAAGCATTTGAAAATCTCTTCTATAAGAAGCGATCATGGAACTAAATTTGAAAATAATTTATTTGAATCCTTTTGTGAGGAATTTGGAATATCTCACAACTTCTCTTGTCCAAGAACACCACAGCAAAATGGTATTGTGGAAAGAAGAAATAGAAGCATACAAGAGATGACAAGAGGTATGATTTGTGAGAGTAATGTTCCAAAATTCCTTTGGGCTGAAGTGGTTAACACGGTTTGCCACATTTTGAATAGAACAATCATAAGGAAATTTTTGAAGAAAACCCCTTATGAACTTTGGAAAGGCTACCCACCAAACTTAAATTACTTGCACATCTTTAGATGCAAATGTTTTGTTTTAAATAACAAAGAAAATTTGGGTAAATTTGATCCAAAAGCTTATGAGTGTTTGTTTGTAGGATATTTCACAACTAGTAAAACATATAGGGTTTATCATTAAGATGCTAGAATTATTGAGGAGTCCATACATGTTACATTTTGTGATACTAACTTGGTACAAAGCATTTTGGAAGATTGTGATGTAGGAAATCAAGCTCAAAAGGAAGATAAAACCACTCAAAATAATGAAAAAGGAAATTCTGGTCAAACTGAACCAGAAACTGCAACTGCTGAAAATTTGAGAGACAATTCCATTTTGTCTCATGAATCTGAAGGAAATCTTGAAGCCAGCAGCACCCAGAATCCCTTGGTATCTCAATCTGCATCCAAGTCCACCAGACCCCGTGAATGGAGATTCTTGAAGAATTATCTTGAGAAATTTGTCATTGGGAACGTCTCTCATGGAGTGCAAACAAGGTCTTCCACTAGAAAGGCAAATGAAGGATCAAACATTGCCCTTCTTTCACAAATAGAGCCTCAAAACGTCAAGGAAGCACTCGGTGACCCTTCTTGGGTTAAAGCTATGGAGGATGAGCTTCTTGAGTTTGAAAAGAACCAAGTATGGACTTTGGTTCCAAGGCCAAGTGGAAAGAAAGTGACCGGCACCAAGTGGATATTTCGAAACAAGTTGGGAGAAGTTGGTAGCATTGCAAGAAATAAGGCAAGGCTAGTGGCACAAGGATATGACCAAGAAGAAGGAATAGACTTTGATGAATCCTTTGTCCCTGTTGCCCGAATGGAAGCCATAAGATTTCTCTTAGCTTATGCTGCATTTTGTGGTTTTAAATTATATCAAATGGATGTGAAATGTGCATTTTTGAATGGTGTGATAGATAGAGAAGTGTATGTGGAGCAGCCTTCTAGTTTTGAAAATAAAGAGCATTCTAATCATGTTTTCAAATTATCTAAAGCTCTCTATGGTTTAAGACAAGCTCCTAGAGCTTGGTATGAGAGACTTAGCTCTTTTCTTTTGAAAAATGGTTTTCAAAGAGGCACCACTGCCACAACTCTATTTATGAATAATTCTAATGATTCTTTTATTCTAGTCCAAATATATGTTGATGACATTATTTTTGGATCAGCCAATGAATCCCTTTGTTCTGAATTTGGAAAGCTCATGACAAGTGAATTTGACATGAGTATGATGGGTGAACTTAATTTTTTTCTTGGGCTGCAAATTAAACAAACTGAAAATGGTATTTTCATTCATCAAGAGAAGTATGCCAAGAAATTAGTTAAGAAATTTGGTATGAAAAATGCCAAACCCATGGGTACTCCCATGCATCCTAATTCAAAATTAGATAAGGGAGAAACTGAGAAAGATGTTGATGAGACTAGGTATAGAGGAATGATTGGTTCTCTTATGTACTTAACTTCCTCTAGACCAGATATTGTGCAAAGTGTTGGATTGTGTTCTAGGTTCCAATCCAAACCAAAAGAGTCACATCTTTCTACAGTTAAAAGGATTATTAGATATGTTCATGGCATATCCAATTTTGGTCTTTGGTATCCTAAGATTGATGATTTTTCTGTAGTTGGTTATTGTGATGCAGATTTTGCTGGTGATAGAGTTGATAGAAGTAGCACTTCCGGTTTATGTTGTTTCCTTCGAAAGTTCTTAAATGTTTGGTCAAGTAAGAAGCAACCAACAGTGGCTTTATCCACTGCAGAGGCTGAGTATATAGCTGCTTCTTCTTGTTGTTCTAAGCTTTTATGGTTAAAAACACAGCTTGCTGATTACAAATTAAATGCTGAAAATATTTCATTGATGTGTGATAATATGAGTGCCATTAATATTTCTAAAAATCCAGTTTTGCACTTTAGGACTAAGCATATTGAAGTGAAATTTCACTCAATAAGAGAACATGTCTAAAAGGGGGATATTAGTATTCAATTTGTTAAATCAGAAGAACAATTAGCAGATATTTTTACAAAACCATTAGCTGAGGACAGATTCTGTATGCTTAGGACTTGTCTAGGAATTTTGAGTTATGATTATTTATTTGAAAAATGCTGATGTGTTTGCTAGAGCTTTTTGTCTCATGAACAGGTATGAGACAATTCTGGGCAGAAGAAGAGCGTTCCCCCTTAATCAGCATGATCTGGGCTTATTTCAAGTGCAAAATGATTTGGGCCAACCTCAAAAATAAGAACTAGAGTGGTCCAATGTGTTTCCATTAAATCCAACTATCCCTGGGCCCATATATGTATGTCACAATTTTTGTTATGGTTATCATTTTTTGATGGGCTATGTGATTAAAATATCTTTTGAAAGGATTTTTATTTTTATCCAAAAGGATTTTCAATTTGATTTTATTTTTTTTGGTTGTATTTCAAAATTTAAAATTAATTTCTAGTTTTATTTTAAAATCAAATAAAATCTTTCTTTTATAAGGTCATGTCTTTTCAAGTCTTTTCAAAAGTGATGCAGTTGCATGGTTTTGGAAATCTACTTTTGGGTACGGTTACTGTTCATACCCTGGGTCGAGCTATCCGAGCTAGGATGTTCAGTAATAAAGCGACCGACCTCTTCAGGTCAGGCTATCCGACCTCTTCTCAAAGAGGTCGGACGAATCGACAGGAAAGCCCAGTAAGGGGCCCAAATAGAGGAACACGACCCAAATCCAAAGGCAGTCCAAGCCTATAGAGATAAGGGCGGTTCCCTTAAAAGATAAGCTGACCTCAACTCAAAGATAAGATAAGATAAGATAACTAACTTATCTTATCTAAAAAGGTCAACACCATTATAAATACACTGGAGCACCCAAGTATAACTCATACTCTGATTCTACTAAAAAACCTGTTAATACCCATGCTAACTTAAGCATCGGAGTCTCTTGCAGGTACCCCCACCCTCCGGTGACCAAGGATCAGCAGTGCAGCCAGTCCAGCAAGTCAGACACGACAGCTCCGGCTGCCACTCACCAGCCGGACACGTCAGCACCGACCAGTACAGAAGATCTCGCCCGAGATCGGCCTCCAGTTTCAGGTAACCCTCAGAACATTGGCGCCGTTGCCGGGGAACCTGGAAGTCATCCCATCACCATGGCGGATGAACAGGATAACGACCACAACTCAGATCTAGAGGACAGAACGCCGCACAAAAACACGGGTGCCACACCAAAGGACACTCCGGAATCTAACGGAGACAAAAACTCATCACATTCGGGAGTAATAGAAGCACTTCAAGATCACCTAAAGCAACTCGAAAAGGAAAGCCAGTACCAGCAAGAAGTCGGCAAGGATCTACAAAGAGAGGTAAGGCGACGTCGAGAATTAGAAGATAAACTCCTACAACTTGAAGCCGATCTTAAAGCAAAGGCTACCCGGACCACCCCTTAGGACAACTCTCGCAAGGATCAAGATCCATTCACTAGGGAAATCATGAAGACTAAAATCCCTAAAGACTTCAAACTTTCGGATATGACTTTGTATGATGGCACTACAGATCCCAACCATCACCTCAGCAACTTCAGAAGCAGAATGTACCTCACCGATGCCTCAGACGCCGTTCGCTGCAAAGCTTTTCCAACGACTTTCACGAAGACAGCAATTAGATGGTTCGACAACCTACCTCCAAAGTCCATCTCCAACTTTGACGACCTGGGCAAAAAATTCCTGGCTAGATTCTCCATCCAAAAAGACAAGGCTAAGTATGCCCCCAGTCTACTAGGTATCAAGCAAGGAGATCGGGAAAGTCTTCACAACTACATGGAAAGATTCAACAAAACAGGCCTAGACATACAAAGCTTACCAACAGAGGCTGCCGTCATGGGCCTCATCAACGGCCTACGAGAAGGACCTTTCAGCCAATCTATATCCAAGAAATTTCCCACATCCTTAGATGAGGTACAAGAGCGGGTAGAGAGGTACATCAACATGGAAGAAAATTCCCGACTTGGAGAAGCCTCGAAATCCGGTTTCACCTACCGAGATAAAGATAAAGAATCCAAGAAGAAGGAAGATCGAACGGGCAAAAAAATAAAAAAGTATCATAATTACACCCCTCTTCGGGTGTCCCTTGTGGATATTTACAAAGAAGTCTGTAACACAGAAAAGATACCCCCAGCTCGACCACTCAAAGGCAAAAGAGGAGGAGGAAATCGGAACGAATACTGTGAATATCATCGGATCCGAGGACATTCCACTGATGCGAGCAGAAATTGGCGAATTAAAAATTGTTAAAATATATACGTTGCAAGTATAGTTCTTAATTCGCCAGAAATCCGCCTATCAATTTAGAAAGATGTCACAGAAAATTGAAATTAAAATACTGGGAGTATGAATCCCAGGTCGTCTCCCAACGAGTTGCAGAAAAGTGTGCTATTTTATTAATCAGAGGTTTTCAAAAAGGGTTGAATTGAGCAAACAGGAAATTAAATTGGTGAATTTGAATAATGTAAATAAAAGCCTTGACTGGGAATTGATTAGTTGGAATCCCTATTATTGTTGGAATGCTCTCAGGATTAATTGACAATTAAAGGTTGTCCTGTTTAGTTATCCTTTACTAGGGGATGGAAAGTCAAACAAGTTGGAATGCTACGTCCGTTCACAAGTTGCAATCCACTTAATTAAAAGGGATTGGTGTTAGTGATTAGGAGGCAATCCAACCATAAACCCAATTACAATTTTTCTTTCAACCTTTCCAACTCAAGGGTTCCTTTCAATCAATTCCCCATCAAGTTAGGGAACTACTCGCTCATTGTGAATGTAAAATTCATAGCATATAAAAAGGAATTAAAGGAAGACATTGTAAATGAAAATCGAAATAGTCAATTAAAAATAAAAGTGATCCTTGTATTAAATAATCCTAAAAATACTCCAATGGTAAAATTAACAAAGCACAGAACATGGAAGAGTGAAGCCAAGTAAAGAAAACGAACTAGAATGACGAAGTCTTGATGAGGTAATAACTCTTCTCCGTGTTCCAATGCCAAAAAGTAAGAGAAAATTAAATCCTAAGAACTATGAATGTGTAGAGAGAAAAACCTAGAGGAGTAGTAAAACTAGATCTAAACTAAAACTGTGTAGAATGAATGTTATTTTTTTGGTTTCTGCATGTTCTCTGGCTCTAGTCTGCTGTTCTGGGCCGAGAACTTGGTCAAAATAGGGTCCAAAATCGCCCCCAGCGATTCTGCAAATTATGCAGATCGCGCACGCCATGCGATCGCGTCGCTCATGCGGACGCGTCATTCGCGTTTCGCTTCACCACGCGGACGCGTCATCCACGCCTCCGCGTCGCTCGTGCTTTTCCATTTTGCACGGTCGCGTCATCCATGCGGCTGCGTCACTGCGATTTGATCTTCTCCGCGTGGTCGCGTCGTCCATGCGGCCGCATCGCTTCTCGCTGGTCATCTCCTCAATTTCTTGTGTTTCTTCCATTTTTGCTAGCTTCCTTTCCAATCTGCAACTCATTCTTGCCCTATAAAGCCTGAAACACTTAACATACATATCACGGCATCGAATGGAATAAAGAAAAAGTAAAATGCATAATTAAAAGTCTCTAGGAAGCAGTTTTCACTCATGTAATAATTTCAGGAAGGAAATATAAATGCATGCTATTTTAATGAATAAGTTGGTCAGGATCATGATAAAACCACACAATGAAACACAATATAAACCATAAAATAGTGGTTTATCAACCTTCCCACACTTAAACATTAGCATGTCCTCATGCTTAATTGAAGGAGATAAAGTAAATAAGTATGAACATGCAGAAACTCATGCAATGCAATGCAATCCTATATATATGAATGCAACTATATGATTCTTGCCCACTTGATCGAAAGTAAATAAGCTCTTCAAAATAATTACAAATCAAATTCCACTAATTCTATCATTATACAGTAAGATAGATAAAAGTGCAAGAAGATAGCTCATGAAAGCAGGGAACATGGAAATTCAAGCATTGAAGCCTCACTGATGATGTATGTACGCTCTGATCTCTCTAGTGTATAGGGTAATCACTCTATCCTTCTCTAATCATGTTCTCTAACTTTTGTTCTTCTCCTAACCAATCAACAACAGTTAATATACCAATGCAAACATCATGAGGTCTTTTCAAGGTTGTAATGGGGCCAAGGTAGGTAGGGATACATGTATGGTCAAGTGAGCTTATAAATTGAATCTTTAATTAACCCAATCTTCAACCCAGCCTATATAACTTGCATAACCTTAGGATTCATACCTAGCTACCCAGAATTCCCCTTTTACATTCCATACTCATGTATCAACTTTTTATTTTAATTTTTATCATATGTGCATTGATCTTTGAATTCTCAATTCAGCATTGGGGTAATTTTGTCCCCTTATTTATTTATTGATATTTTTTTATTTATTACAAGAGACAAAAATAAACATAGCTTATCAATGCACATAGATTTTTAATTCTTATAGTTTTACATGAGTAGGTATCCAAATTCCCATTAAATTATCATGACACATTCCCTTAATAACTTTTGTTCCCACAATTTCCCATACTTAACTAGCACACACAATTCTATCTTAAGCTAACCAAAGATTCAATTTGGGATATACAATTGTTTTTCCGCTTAAGGCTAGTAATGTGGTGAAATATAGAACAAATGGGATTTAAAGGCTCAAAGTGGTTAACAAAGGTAATTGAAAAGGGTAGGCTTAATTTGGATAAGTGAGTTTAAACAAATAATGGCCTCAATCATATGCAAGCATACAAATATAATAAATATTGGACATATAAGATAAAACAAAATGTAGATTACAATCATAGAGAAGTAAACACACAAGAATAAAATAATTATGGTTAAATAATGTAACCATGCATAAAGGCTCAAATCTTCACAGGTTGTGTGTTCTTTAGCTCAAACATCATGTTCCAAATACAACTTCAAGCAGATTTATCATAATAAATTTTTTTTTTTAAAAATTAGTGAAATTTTGTTCCAAAGATAGAGTCTTAGAAGAAACTTATTGTCTTTTCAATCAAGTAGAGCATGCATGCAACTAACCTATTCTATAAAAGAAAGAAAAAAAACTAACTAAAATATCCTAATTTATTGGTGCTAGGGAAGAGAAATTACCTTCGGAAGTCAGGTACTGACCGACCTCCCCACACTTAAGGCTTTGCACCGTCCTCGGTGCCATCTGTCAGGAACAGGGGTGGACTGGTTGCAGTATCTCAACAGTTGGGACCATTATGGCTCCCTGTGTTGGTAAAAGAAGTGGAGTCTGGGGTGTCTAAGTCCTTGAAGTGTCCCTTGAGTAGCTCCTTGAGGTGTTTGAATCGGCACTCGTTACGGCACTCTCTTAACTTCGCGTTCTGTTCTTGCCGATCCAATCTTTTGATTATCTGCTGGAGCAGTTCATCTGTTGTAGGTGCTTGTGGTGTTGAAGAAGGAATATCTTCAACTGGAGCAGTGGGAAGGCTTGTAGTGGCTGCTGGAAGTCTGAGGTACTTCCCATTGGGGACATACTGATCATCCCGTGGAAGCATGGCTTTGGTGTCTCCAGCTCTGTAGGAAACTCCGGCTGCTGAGACAAGATCTGAGACCAAGGTGAGAAAAAGTAAGTTGCTCGCAATTTGTACGTGTCCCATGGCATTCCGGATATGTCTTGGTAGATTCAGAGGCTGGTCTGTAAGGATGCACCATAGTAGAACAGCCATGTCTACAGTGAAGGAGGACTCGTGAGTGCTCGGAAAGATGTAATGGGACATGATCTGTGCCCATACGCGAGCCTCCAAGGTAAGTGCTGAAGCTAATATTCCCTTAGGGCGGGTACGATGGTATCCGTAGATCCAACGGCTACCAGGTAGTGCGATAACTCTGAGAACAGCTTCCCAGTCAAATTGGTACATCTGGCGCTTGAGTGCGGCTTCTTGAAAAGCGTCCAATCCTTCTGGAATAGGGGAAAGACTCAAAGCTTGTTGAATAGCCTCTTCTGTAATAGGGACTTGCTTCTGACGGACAAAGACAGACTGCAGGGTAGGCAGGTAGAAGTTAGAGTAGAACTCGATTACCCAAGAAAGATTGACCTGCTTCTGTTGTCTTTGTAGGAAACCCCATTGTCTTCGTTCAATTTGCGGCTCAACAAAAGTAGCAATATGGGGCGGGAGGATAAGAAGGTGTTCGTTGTTGTAACTCCTTTCAGCTAGAATAGGGAACATCTGCTCACAGTAGCGATTTGGAAATCGCGCAGTGTCCTTTGCTTGAAAGGCTTTCTCCTTTTCATCAACCTTTATGATCCTCTTAACTCTTTTTGTTGAGGGCTTAACTGCAGTTGAAGAAGGCTCTGCCACTAGTGCTCTTTTAGTTCCTCTCCTTGCTGGGGTTTGGGAGTAGCTTTCTCTTTTTCTTTCTTGGTGGCCATCTTGAAAAAGGGAAGAGAAAGTAAATTAAATTCAAAGAGATATATAGCAATGAAGAGAACGAAAAAGGATGGTTATAAATGCACATTAAAAGGTAAATGATGTTAACACACGCTTATGAGTACATGTGAAAGATCATTAATGGAAAATAGTTAGTGCATATGATGACAAGTGAATGCAAGGTGTTTATTGGCATGCCGGCAAGGGGCATGAGTAGCATAGATCAAGCATCACTTTGTAGCAAACCATCACGTTTGTATTGACAATTAAATTCAATTAATATAATAGTAAAGGGAATTTGTGAAAAGCAAGCATTGAATATTAGAATAACATAGAGAAGTGCATAATGCCATATGAGATTTTTCACAAACACATAGCATGCATGGTGAAGAAGGTAGAGAAAGTATTAAAGTGAACATGCAAGCAACCCCTTAAAGAAAATAATATATAATTGCCAAATAATTTGCAACAATCCACAAGCATATAATGAAGAATAATGACTCAAATAAAATTCTAACACCATGTAAAAAGGAAAGAAGAAGAAAGAAAATATGAATAATGAAAAGAAAAAGGAAAGAAAAGAAAATAACATATAAAATAAGAAGAATGATAGAGAAGAAAAGGGTGAAGAAGAAAATAAAACCTTGTTAATGGAGATAAGGGAGAGAGAGTGAAAGGTGAGATAGAAGGAAGAAGGGAGGAGGAAGAAATAAGGAGGAAAAAGAAAAATTAGGATTTGGAGAAGAGAAAGATAAGATATTTGGCAATTTAGGTTGAGCTGTGCGGCGCAAGCGACGCGATCGCATGGGGCACGCTGTCGCGCGACTTGCGCTTAAGGTGATGGACGCGGACGCGTCGGTCACGCGGTCGCCTGACCCAATTTGTGCCAGTGGCACGAGGGTTGCCTCACACTCGCACAACTCTCTGTTCAAAATCATTAAATGCCAAATTTTAGGTGACGCGATCGCGTGGGGCATGCGATCGCGTGAGTGGGAAGTTTTTTGGGGTACGACGCGGCCACGTGGGGAACGCGTTCGCGTGAGGGGAATTGCGCGTCCAGTGCCAGTCCAGCACCACTCTAGCACAACTTTTAGCTGTGCACCCTGTTTACGTCGAAAATCAGGGCACGCGGCCGCGTGGGGCACGCGGTCACGTGGGTTGATTTGTGCCTCTGGCACGCCTCCAGCCACGCTCTCGCGTGACTCTCTGTTCAATTCTTTTCTTCCAAAACACACTGGTGACGCGGACGCGTCAGCGACGCTGCCGCGTCGCATGCGTGTTTTTTTTTTAAATATAGAGATGCAGATGCACGAAAATACTGATAAAGAGAATAGTTATTGAATATGAAAAACTAAAAATAAAAAAAAGAACGATCATACCATGGTGGGTTGTCTCCCACCTAGCACTTTGCTTTAACGTCCGTAAGTTGGATGCTCCACTAGCTCAATCTTTTGCTGATCATGTTGGAACTCTTTCCTCTTAATTTGCTGATCATGTGCAGCCTTCATCTTTTCCTTGTATAGTCTTGAGTTCTCATAAGCGTCTAGGCGAAGGCTTTCCAGTTCTTGCAGTTGCAACTTCCTTTTAGCTCCGGCTTTCTCAATTCCCATGTTGCACTCCTTGACTGTCCAAAAGGCTTTGTGCTATATTTCCACCGGGAGATGACAAGCTTTTCCATAAACTAAGCAGAAAAGACTCATCCCAATAGGTGTTTTGTAAGCTGTTCTGTATGCCCAGAGTGCATCTTGTAGCCTGGTGCTCCAGTCTCTTCTATGAGGCTTTACTATCTTCTGCAAGATACGCTTTATCTCTCTGTTCGACACCTCAGCTTGCCCATTGGTCTGAGGATGGTATGCTGTTGCAACCTTATGAATTATCCCATGCCTCTTCATTAATCCTGTTAGTCTCCTGTTACAAAAATGGGTGCCTTGATCGCTCACGATTGCTCGTGGTAATCCAAAGCGACAAATAATATGGTTTCTCACAAAGGAAACAACAGTGTTAGCATCGTCAGTGCGGGTAGGAATTGCTTTCACCCATTTGGAAATGTAGTCTACAGCTAATAATATATAAAAATAACCATTAGAATTTGGAAATGGACCCATGAAGTCAATGCCCCAAACATCAAAAATTTCACAGAAAAGCATAATTTGTTGAGGCATCTCATCCCTCCTGGATATATTACCAAATTTTTGGCATGGGAGACAAGATTTACAAAATTCAGCAGTGTCTCTAAAAAGAGTAGGCCACCAGAATCCACAGTCTAAGATCTTTTTAGCTGTTCGTTGAGGGCCAAAATGCCCTCCACTTTCAGATGAGTGACAGGCCTCTAAAATGGACTGGAATTCTGATTGAGGTACGCAATGTCTAATTATCTGATCAGCGCCACATCTTCATAAATATGGATCATCCCATATATAATATTTAGACTCGATTTTCAGCTTGTCTCTTTGATGCTTAGAAAAGTTTGGAGGAAATGTGCGGCTAACTAGATAATTAGCTACAGGTGCATACCGAGGGAATACTTCAGATACTGCTTGCAGGTTATCAAATGGAAAATTATCATCTATAGGAGTAGAATCATCCTTAATGTGCTCAAGGCGACTCAAGTGGTCTGCCACTAAATTCTGGTTACCACTCCTATCCTTTATTTCTAAATCAAATTCTTGTAATAGCAGTATCCAACGTATAAGCCTTGGTTTGGACTCCTTTTTAGATAAAAGATACTTTAAAGCTGCATGGTCCGAATACACTACTACTCTAGTACCAAGTAAATAAGCTCGGAATTTATCCAGAGCAAAAACAATAGCAAGAAGCTCTTTCTCAGTAGTAGTATAATTGGACTGGGCAGCGTCTAAAGTCTTAGACGCATAAGCTATAACAAAAGGGTCCTTACCTTCACGCTGAGCCAGCGCTGCTCCTACTGCATGGTTGGAAGCATCGCACATGATTTCAAATGGCTGGCTCCAGTCTGGTCCTCTCACGATTGGAGCTTGAGTCAGGGCGGCCTTCAACTTATCAAACGCTTGTTTGCAATCCTCACTTAACTCGAACTCAATATCCTTCTGCAGTAATCTGGACAAGGGAAGTGCTACCTTACTAAAGTCCTTAATAAATCTCCTGTAAAAACCTGCATGGCCAAGGAACGAACGGACTTTCCTCACAGAGGAGGGGTAAGGTAAACTAGAAATAATATTCACCTTTGCTGGATCTACAGAAATTCCATTATTAGATACCACATGTCCTAATACAATCCCTTGTTTTACCATAAAATGATATTTTTCAAAATTCAATACAAGGTTTGTATTAACACATCTATCTAATACTCTAGATAATCCATCTAAGCAAAGGCTAAAAGAATCACCATAAACGCTAAAATCATCCATAAAAACCTCCATACAGTCCTCAATAAGATCAGAGAAAAGACTCATCATACACCTTTGGAAAGTAGCTGGTGCATTGCACAAGCCAAAGGGCATTCTCTTGTAAGCATAAGTCCCAAAAGGACATGTAAAAGTGGTCTTTTGCTGATCCTCAGGAGCTATATGAATCTAGAAATAACCTATGTAACCATCTAAAAAGCAATAATGTGATTTACCTGACAGGCGATCCAGCATTTGATCAATGAATGGAAGTGGGTAGTGATCCTTACGGGTAGCTTGGTTGAGATGCCTGTAATCAATGCAGACTCTCCAAGCATTTTGAACTCTAGTTGCTATGAGCTCTCCATGCTCATTCTTCACTGTAGTGACTCCAGACTTCTTGGGCACCACTTGTACTGGGCTAACCCATTCACTGTCTGAAATGGGATAGATGATACCTGCTTCCAATAGTCTGGTCACTTCCTTTTTGACAACTTCCAAGATAGTGGAATTCAATCTTCTTTGGGGTTGATGGATAGGTCTTGCTCCCTCTTCTAAAAATATTCTGTGCTCACATACTTGAGGGTTGATGCCTACTATGTCTGCCAAACTCCACTCAATTGCTTTTTTATGCCTCCTCAGTACATCAAATAACTGCTCTTCTTGTTGGGAAGTGAGTTCCCTTGCAATGATAACGGGGAACTTCTGCTCATCTTCAAGATAAGTATATTTGAGATGTGGAGGAAGAGGTTTCAGTTCCAACTTTTGATCATGGGTAGGCTCTGGATTGTCTGGAGCTTGTGAAAATGCTGAGGTGCCCTCATTGTCAGTCAAGAGGGTCCCCACACTTGGACCTTGTCCAATGTGCCTCTCTTCTAACTCTTCCTTGTGGACTTCAGCTACAGTTTCATCTATGACATCACACTGGAAGATAGAATGATCTTCTGGAGGGTTGTTTATGACTCCATTTAGATTGAAGATTACTATGCGGCCATCTATTTCAAAAGAGTATGTTCCTGAAAAAGCATCCAATTTGAATTTTGATGTCTTCAGGAATGGTCTTCCAAGTAGGATTGATGATGGCTTATCTGAGTCATTATGGGGCATCTCCAAGATATAAAAATCAGTGGGGAATGTAAGCCCTTTAATGTTCACCAAAACATCTTCAGCAACTCCAGCCACTGTAATAATGCTCTTATCTGCTAACACAAAACGAGCTGTCGACCTTTTTAAGGGAGGGAGCCTCAAAATATCATATATAGACAAAGGCATTATACTAACACATGCTCCTAAATCACACATGCAATTATAAATTACTACTCCACCAATAGTACAACTAACTATACAAGGACCTGGGTCACTACACTTCTCGGGTAATCCTCCCATTAAAGCAGATATGGAACTACCTAAAGGAATAGTTTCTAATTCATTAATTTTGTCTTTATGTATACATAAATCTTTTAGAAACTTTGCATATTTAGGTACTTGTTGAATAACATCAAAAAGAGGAACAGTTACCTCAACCTTTTTGAATATTTCTACCATTTTGGGATCGGGTTCCAGCTGCTTCCTAGGCTTCCTTGTAAGTTGTGGAAAAGGAATGGGAGTGGTGTTTTCAGCAGTGTCTGCGCCTTTTGGTGCTTCCTCCTGTGGTTGGGCTTCTTCTCTTTCATCCATGTCCTGTATGTCCTCTTCCTCTTCAACGTCTTCTATTTCTACTACCTCTTCAGCTGAGGCGTATTCTGGTAAGCTTGGTTCCTCCTGATTCCTCTCCTGCAGTGTGTTTCCGGACCTTAGGGTGATGGCATTAATGCCCCCCTTTAGATTGGGTAATGGTTGAGAGGGAATTCCAGTGGAGCTCGAGGGTTGGTTACTGGAATTTTACATTGATCCAATCTGTGAGACAAGAGCTTGCAAAGTAGCGGTCAGACCATTTAGACTGGCATTAATGTTATTTTCCATGGTCTGTTGACTTCGCTCAAAAAATTTTAGTAACTCTTCATTAGGAGATGAAGAAGGGTGAGTAAATTGAGAGGTCTTCTGTTGGGTATTCTGTGGTCCTTGGGACTGCCTCAGGTGAGTGCTCTGTAAGGTTGGTTCTGCTGCCTGTTGTTGTTATTATTCCACCTCTGATTTCCCTGATTATCTCTGCCTCCTCTGTTATTGTTGTCCCTCCAATTCTGGTTAGAATTGTCCTGCCATCCATGGTTATTATTTCCACCTTGATTGTACCCTTGGTTGGGGCGGTCATAGAAGTTATGAGTGGATGCCACCATGTTGTCTTCCTGCTGGAGCTGCGGGCATTCATCAGTATAATTGCTATAATCAGCACAAATTCCGCAGACTCTCTGTGGGACTAACTGTTGGCTTTGTTGTGCTGGAGAAGGTTGACCTTGCTGAACTTGTTGTTGATTCAACTGCATCTGCTTCAGCAAGTTGGTCATTTCACAGATACTCTGAGCTAGAGCAGTGGTCTCTCTGCTAGAGGATACTTCTGCAACGGCTTTTGAATGGCCTTATTTCTGCCTGTGGTTCCTAGTAGATTCAGCTAAGTCGCTGATCAATTGCCATGCCTCATCAGTGGTTTTGTACTTCTTCATAGACCCATTGCTAACACTTTCCAATGTGGTCTTATCTTGGGGCCTCATGCCCTGTGTGATATAGCTGAGTAACACTATCTTGTCAATCCTGTGGTGGGGGCATGCTTCCAGAAGATTATTGAAGCGCTCCCAGTATTCAAAGAGAATCTCGTTGTCATCTTGAACAATCGTGGAAATATCTTTCCTCAGTTTATCAGTAACTTCAGATGGAAAGAATTTCTCCAAAAACTCTTTTCTGAGCGTATCCCAGTTGGATACATTTTCTAGGGGTTGAGTGTAGTACCACTCTCTTGCTTTTCCTTCAAGAGAAAACGGGAAATTTTTCAGCAGAATTGAAGTTTCATCAGCACCATCACGCCTGACAGTAGAACAGGCTGCCTGGAAATCTCTCAGTTGCTTGATAGGCTCTTTAGCAGGTAAGCCATGAAACTTGGGCATCAAATTGAGTAGTGCGGTCTTTATTTCAAAATCTGCAGCCACCGCTGGGTGATGCGCTTGAAACGGTTGCATTGTAAAATCAGGGGCTCCTTCCTCCTGGATAGTAACTCTTCTGGCTGCCGCCATGTTACCTGTACGTAAATCAACCGAATCAGTAGAACGGGGGCTGGTTTCTTCCTCAGATGGCGTTTCAAATCCGCCCTCAGAGAGGACAAACCGACGTCGAGCTCGCCTTATTCGTGAGATGGTTCTTTCAATCTCAGGATCGAATACGGGCAAGCGTGGATCAAGAAGTGAACGCGTCATCTAGCGAAAGAAATATGCAGCTCATAGTAGCAAAATAAAAAAATGCAAATAAATAAATTCTAATTAATAACTTTAGCACTCTATTGCAACTCTCCGGCAACGGCGCCAAAAATTGATGCGGGCAGAAATTGGCGAATTAAAAATTGTTAAAATATATACGTTGCAAGTATAGTTCTTAATTCGCCAGAAATCCGCCTATCAATTTAGAAAGATGTCACAGAAAATTGAAATTAAAATACTGGGAGTATGAATCCCAGGTCGTCTCCCAACGAGTTGCAGAAAAGTGTGCTATTTTATTAATCAGAGGTTTTCAAAAAGGGTTGAATTGAGCAAACAGGAAATTAAATTGGTGAATTTGAATAATGTAAATAAAAGCCTTGACTGGGAATTGATTAGTTGGAATCCCTATTATTGTTGGAATGCTCTCAGGATTAATTAACAATTAAAGGTTGTCCTGTTTAGTTATCCTTCACTAGGTGAAGGAAAGTCAAACAAGTTGGAATGCTACGTCCGTTCACAAGTTGCAATCCACTTAATTAAAAGGGATTGGTGTTAGTGATTAGGAGGCAATCCAACCATAAACCCAATTACAATTTTTCTTTCAAGCTTTCCAACTCAAGGGTTCCTTTCAATCAATTCCCCATCAAGTTAGGGAAGTACTCGCTCATTGTGGATGTAAAATTCATAGCATATAAAAAGGAATTAAAGGAAGACATTGTAAATGAAAATCAAAATAGTCAATTAAAAATAAAAGTGATCCTTGTATTAAATAATCCTAAAAATACTCCAATGGTAAAATTAACAAAGCACAGAACATGGAAGAGTGAAGCCAAGTAAAGAAAACGAACTAGAATGACGAAGTCTTGATGAGGTAATAACTCTTCTCCATGTTCCAATGCCAAAAAGTAAGAGAAAATTAAATCCAAAGAACTATGAATGTGTAGAGAGAAAAACCTAGAGGAGTAGTAAAACTAGATCTAAAACTAAAACTGTGTAGAATGAATGTTGTTTTTTTGGTTTCTGCATGTTCTCTGGCTCTAGTCTGCTGTTCTGGGCCAAGAACTGGGCCAGTGATTCTGCAAATTATGCAGATCGCGCACGCCACGCGATCGCGTCGCTCATGCGGACGCGTCATTCGCGTTTCGCTTCATCACGCGGACGCGTCGTCCACGCCTCTACGTCGCTCGTGCTTTTCCATTTTGCGCGGTCGCGTCATCCATGCGGTCGCGTCACTGTGATTTGATCTTCTCCGCGCGGTCGCGTTGTTTATGCGGCCGCGTCGCTTCTCGCTGGTCATCTCCTGAATTTCTTGTGTTCCTTCCATTTTTGCTAGCTTCCTTTCCAATCTCCAACTCATTCTTGCCCTATAAAACCTGAAACGCTTAACACACAGATCACGGCATCGAATAGAATAAAGGAGAAGTAAAATGCATAATTAAAAGTCTCTAGGAAGTAGTTTTCACTCATGTAATAATTTCAGGAAGGAAATATAAATGCATGCTATTTTAATGAATAAGTGGGTCAGGATCATGATAAAACCACACAATTAAACACAATATAAACCATAAAATAGTGGTTTATCAACCACCAACGAGTGCTTTGACTTAAAAAACATAATAGAAAAATTAATAAGGGAAGAAAAACTAAATCGGTATCTAGCCACCCGAGATGATAAACAAAGAAAAAGACGAAGAGATGAAGATGTCGGACGAGCTGAGCAATCACCTCGTACGCCAGAAAGACATGTCCATATGATACACGGAGGATTTGCAGGAGGTGGAATCTCCAAATCATCCCGCAAAAGATACCTCAAAGAAGTATATCATGTCGAAGGGAAGGAGGAAGCACCCGACATCCCTGCAATCACATTCACCAAAGAAGACGCATCCGGTATCATCTCAAGACACGACGATCCCATGGTCATCACCATCATACTGGCAAACGCCAATCTCAACCACACATTAATAGACCAAGGGAGTTCTGCCGACATCTTATTCAAAACTGCCTTCGACAAACTTGGCTTAGAAGAAAAGGAGCTTAGAGCATACCCGAACAACTTATTCGGACTGGGAGATACCCCAGTACAACCACTGGGATACGTGTCACTACATACAACCTTCGGAAAAGGGAACCAATCCAGAACACTCAAGATAGACTACATTGTGGTCGACGTGAGTTCAGCCTACAATACCCTAATAGGTCGGACAACACTAAATCAACTCGGCGCAATAGTCTCGACTCCACATCTATGTATGAAATTCCCAACTACAGAAGGGATAACTACGATAAAAGCAGATCAAAAGATGGCACGCCGCTTGTTCCGAGGGTTACCTGAATTTGTAGGTCGATCTCGGTCGAGATCTTCTGTGCTGGTCGGAAACGAGGTGTCCGGTTGGTGAATGGCGACCGGAGCTGGTGCGTCCGACTTGCTGGACTGGTTGTGCTGCTAATCCTTTGCCACCGAAGGGTGGGGGATACCTGACAAACCCCATTTGTAGGATTTATCTTGTATTGATTTTTGGGGATTTTATCACCTTTTACCCATATTTATTCAAGAAATAGCATGGTTTTGTATATTCTCCTTTAATTGTGCTTGAATGTGAAAACATGCTTTTTAGGACTCAAAATAGCTAAATTTATTTCACCTTGATTCTATTAGATGCCTTGATATGTTTGTTAAGTGATTTAAGGTTTAGGAGGCAAAGATTGGATCAAGGGAATGAAGAAAGAAAGCATGAAAAGTTGGAGAACTCATGAAGAAATGAAAGAACCGGAAAGCTGTCAAGCCGACTTCTTTGCACTTAAACGACCATAACTTGAGCTACAGAGGTCCAATTGATGCGGTTCCAGTTGGGTTGGAAAGCTAACATCCGGGGCTTCGAAACGATATAAGATTTGCCTTAGTTGCATCGCGCATAGGGGCGCGCACGCGCACGGTACGCGGACGCGCCGATGGTGGCACATGACCCACTTAATGCAAACGTGGCCAGCGATTTTAGAAGCCTTGTGGGCCCAATCCAACTCATTTCTGATGCTATTTAAGCCAAGGATTGAAAGGGAATCAACATACTTTTACATACTTTTTCATACTTTTACTTACTTTTGACCATTAGTTTAGTTTTAGCTTAGTTTAGTAGTTAGAGTTAGTTTCTAGAGAGAGAAGCTCTCACTTCTCTCTAGAATTAGGATTAGGTTTAGTTCTTAGATCTAGATTTTAATTCATCTTCTTCTACTTCTATCTTCTCAATTCCTTGTTGTTACATTCATTCTTCTTCCATCCTTTTGTTGTAATTTCCTTTATGTTGTTCTTGCATTTTGTTGTAGATCTACTTTTGTTCCTTCCTTTCTCTTTCAATTCAATTCAAGGTAAATCATAATAATTGTGTTCATTTGATTTGTTGTTGTTTAATTCCTTGCAAATTGAGTAGTGTAGATTTACTTTTCTTGCAATTTTACTATGCTTTCCTTTTATGCCTTCCAAGTGTTTGATGAAATGCTTGGTTGGATTTTAGAGTAGAATTTTATGTTCTTGGCTTGGAAAGGTAACTTAGGAACTCTTGAGTTACTAATGTCCAAGTAATTGATGATTGGGATCCATTGACTCTAGTTCTCACTAATTGAATTAGTGGAGAGTTAGGACTTATGGACTAGGATTGACATAGCTCATTTGACTTTTCTTTACTACTAGTTAGAGGATGATTTAATGAGATTAATCCTTGCCAATTCTCATGTTGTGGTTAGTGATTAGGATAGAGATCCTTGACCACCAACCCTTGCCAAGACCTTTTTAGGCCTTAGTTTACTTTCTTGCCATTTATCTTTCATGTTTCTTATTAAAACCCCAAAAATAACTCACAACCAATAACAAAACACTTCATTACAATTCCTAGGGAGAACGACCCGAGGTTTGAATACTTCGGTTATTAATTTTAGGGGTTTGTTACTTGTGACAAACAATCTTTTGTATGAAAGGATTATTGTTTGGTTTAGGAACTATACTTGCAACGAGAATTCATTTGTGAAATTCTAAACCATCAAAAATCCAATCGTCAGTACCTGCAAGAGACTCCGATGCTTAAGTTAGCAAGGGTATTGAATAGGTTTTTCGTAGAATCAGAGTATGAGTTATACCTGGGTGCTCCAGTGTATTTATAATGGTGAGAAATGACCTTCTTAGATAAGATAAGTTAGTTATCTTATCTTATCTTATCTTATCTTTGGGCGAGGTCAGCTTATCTTCAACGGAACCGCCCTTCTCTCTGTAGGCTTGAGCCGCCTTTGGATTGGGCTGTGTTCCTTCTATTTGGGCCCTTATTGGGCCTCTGTAGCGTTTTGGCCGAGCTCTTTGTAAAGAGGTCAGTCATTGGCCGAGCTCTTTGAGAAGAGGTTGGATAGTCTGACCTGAAGAGGTCGGTCGGCTTGTCGCTAAACATCCCGGGTCGGACATCTTGACCCAGGGTATGAACAGTGCCCCTGCTTGAGTTCGATCTTTCCGTGAGATCGAGCTTCGATCTCTTTGGAAGTCGTGCTCAAGCATCTGTCTGGCTTGTTTCTTCATTGCTTTGCAATTCTGGCAGATTTTCTAGAGGTTTGGTACTTCACAGTCCGTCCTCTTTTGAGTGGTAGTGTGGGTTTTCTACCCTTGCCTTCTGGATCACGCCTTGCTTTTGTGTTGACAACCCTCTGCTTTGGCGAAGTTATCCTTGCGGCTTGATATCCGGGCTTTTAGTGACTTGTCCAATGACTTTTTAGTGTTCTTTATATTGAACCTTTTTAGTCTCGGATGACGTACGTAGCCCTGTTTGAGATTGTGCCTTCTTTGAGTGGAGTTGTATCCCTTTTAGCTAAGAACATTTGAGCCTTAAGTTGTTTCTCAACCTTTTGGCTTGTTCTTTTTTTGAGATCGTACTTGCGCCTCTTCTTAGCTGACGTCGACCTGTACGACTTTTCCCCTGCTTGAGTTTGGACCTTTTCGCGAGATTGTGCTTTCGGAGCTTCGATCTCTTTGAGGAAGTCGTGCTCAAGCATCCTGACTTTGGTCGATCTTGAGTAGTTTCTCCTTTGTGCGAGTCTGGTATTACCTTTTTTAGTTTCTTGAGAGGTCTTTTCAGCTTTCTTCCGACTTGTTTGTCTTCACTGTTCGGGTTTTTTAGTCATAATCCAACAACTTTTTAGGTATAGTTTGTTTGGACGACTTTTTAGCTCCGTCTTTGAGGCCGTGCTTTTCGCTTTTTAAGTAGTGTCTATTTTCAAGACTTCGTACCTTTCAGCGAAGCATTCTTGGCCTCCCTTTGGCCGTTTGTGAGATGTCTTTGTCCCCTTTGTGGATCTTTGTAGAGTGTCGGTACTTTGTTGTCTGACCTCTTTTGATCACTTCTGGTTTTGTCCACTTTCTGTTTGGTCGAGGTGGTCCTTGGGGCTAACTTCTCCGATGACTTTTTAGTGTTCTCGTAGAACACTTTTTAGTCATTCTGAACAATTTTGATAGCCTTGTCGTGGAGCCGTGGCTTTTTGGGCGGAGCTATGTCCGTTTTAGTGCACATTTTTCGTTGGTCCGACTTCTTCTTGTCGGTCCAAGCTGTAGCTTTCGTTGGTCCGACTTCTTCTTGTCGGTCCAAGCTGTAGCTTTTGTTGGTCCGACTTCTTCTTGTCGGTCCAAGCTGTAGCTTTTGTTGGTCCAACTTCTTCTCGTCGTCCTTTTCCAAGTTATTTTTGTAATCCTCTTTCTTGGACCTTGGTCAGGTCTCTTTCAGGGATTACTTTTATAACTTGTTTTTTTGTAGGAGACCGACTTCGTCGCGTCGATCTCTTCTAAGTTATTTTGTAATCCTCTTTCTTGGACCTTGTTCAGGTCCCTTTCAGGGATTACTTTTATAACTTGTTTGTAGGAAGTCGACTTCTTTGCGTCGTCCTCTTTCTAAGTTATTTTTGTAGTCCTCTTTTTTGGACCTTTGTCAGGTCTCTTTCAGGGACTACTTTTATAACTTTTTCATTTTGGGCTGACTTTGTCATGTCTGGCCCTTCTAAGTTAAAGTAATCCTCTTTAATAGGGTTGGCCAGACCTCTTTCCAGGGTTTACTTATAACTTGGGTTGACTTGGTCCGACTTCTTAACGTCGGCCAGTCTTTAAGTTATTATTTTAGCAATCCGTAAGACCTCGTCAGGTTCTTTTTTGGATCACTTTCGATAACTTCTTACATTATTCTATGTTCATCTTTGTCGATTTGTAGAAGGTGGTTGCTATCTTTAGATCGTCTTTTAGGTGAATCGCGTTTTCACCTTTATCGGACGATTGTCTTTATCGTGATCGTGCAGTGAAATTGTTTTTCACTTTCCGCCGATCTGTTGCTTTATAATCGGACGATGAATGCTTCAGATTAATGCGTCTTGGTATAGCAGTGAATTTTGTTTTCACTTTGTCGACCTTTGTCGAAATCAAACGATGAATTCGGTTTTCATCATGGTCGGGCAGTGAAGTTGGTTTTCACCTTGCCGACTTGTCGCTTTGTAATCGGACGATGAGTTTGGTTTTCATCTTGCCGACTTTGTTGTCATCGGGCGGTGAATTTGGTGTTTCACCTTGCCAATCTGCCGTAGTCGGGCGTCTTGGTAGGAAACTTTTTAGGGAATCTGCAATCTTTTAAATAATAAAATAAAGATAAGAGTGTGTACATGTTAGTACTTACCTTTCTAGGTCGGACAATCTTTTTGGATCTCGGCCTGGTGCCCTTTTTAGATTGCAAGCATGCCATGACCTTGGTAGCTCTTGCCCCTCGAGGTTGGACATTTTGTAGCAACCTTTCCCCAGTTCTTCTGAACAACTTGGTATGGTCCTTTCCAGTTGGCTGCTAGCTTCTCCTCTCCTGACCGACCTATTCTGATGTCATTTCGGATCAGGATGAGATCGTTGTTGCTGAATTACCTTCTGATTGTTATCTTGAGGCCATTTGACGTTTTAACGCCTCTTCCTTGATCCGAGCTCTTTCTCGGGTTTCTGGAAGTAGGTCGAGTTCTTCTTTTTGAAGTTGGGAGTTGGCCTCTTCACTGTAGTGGATCACTCTGGGTGATCCTTCTTCGATCTCTATTGGGATCATTGCCTCCATTCCGTAAATCAATCGGAAGGGTGATTCCCCCGTGGTGAAGTGTGGAGTTGTCCGATATGCCCATAGGACTTGTGGGAACTCTTCAGCCCAAGCTCCCTTTGTGTCGTTTTAACCCAGCTAGTATGACTTTGTTGGCGGCTTCTGCTTGTCCACTGGCTTGTGGGTGTTCTACGGATGTGAATTGGTGCTTTATTTTCAAGTCAGCCACCAACTTCTTGAAACCTGTGTCTGTGAATTGAGTGCCATTGTTTGTGGTGATGGAGTAAGAAACCCCAAACCTTGTAATAATGTTTCTGTACAAGAATTTCTGACTTCTTTGAGTAGTGGCATTAGCTAGGGGCTCTGCCTCAATCCATTTTGTGAAGTAATCCACCCCTACAATGAGGAACTTGACTTGTCCCGATCCTTGGGAAAATATTCCGAGGTGATCGAGTCCCCTCTTTGCGAACAGCCAAGGTGATGTTACACTGATAAGCTCCTCTGGTGGGGCAATGTGGAAGTTGGCATGCTTTTTGATGTAAAGCTTTGACTTTGTATTTGGGTTTTTGCTCTGTTGTTGCCTCCAAAGGGTGCCCCTGGACTTTTGTGTGAGTCCTGGGGTTTCCCTTTTACTGCCACGTCTGTCACTTGATATTTTGCTGTTATTGTCCAAGTTGTTTCCTTATTTGCCCGAGTTGTTTGGTAGTAATCCCATAGTCGACCTATGTCTTTGAGATGTCTACTAAGATCCCGGACAGCCTGTCTGATTAGCTGAATTCCATAGTTTTAATGCGTGTTACTGTGGCTGACCCTGAGTACATCCCTTATACCGCCTTCGAGATTGACTTGTTGTGGTCTTGTAATGTAGCCTGGATGAGGCTTCTGTTATTGCCCCCTGGTTTGGTGTTAGCTAGTTTTGAAAATGCATCAGCTCGGGTATTCTGCTCCCGAGGCATGTGTCAGACCTTATATCCCCGAATTGTCCGAGCTGTTTTCTATTTTTGTCCAGGGTCTCCCGAATAGTCCGAGATGTTCTCTGGTTTTGTCCAGGGTCCCCCGAATTATCCGAGCTGTCCTCTGTAAGATTCTTCCAGCTAAGTTTGTTTTCTGTAGGATGCCCTTTATGGGCTAGTTGGTCCGAACTCTGATAGTGTGAGCTTGAAAGTATGGGTGGAGTCGTCGAGAGGTGAGTATGAGGGTGTAGGTGAACCTTTTCTATCTGTTGATAGTTTAGTTCGGTCCCTTGTAGAGCTTTGCTGATGAAGTAGACAGGTTGTTGCCCACTTTCGTCTTCTCTAACTAGTGCTGAGGCTATTGCCTGACTTCCCACTGCGAGGTATAATGAGTTTTTCACTTTCTCGTGGTCTGGAAAGAACTGGTGGTTGCCCCAAGAATTTTGAAATCTCGAAAGGCTTGTTCGCACTCCGTTGTCCTTTTCAACTCGTCCGACCTCTTTGGAGTGAGGTGGACGTTCAACTCGTCCGACCTCTTTGGTGTGAGGTGGACCTTCAACTTGTCCGACCTCTTCGGTGTGAGGTGGACCTTCAACTTGTCCGACCTCTTCGGTGTGAGGTGGACCTTCAACTTGTCCGACCTCTTTGTTGTGAGGTGGACCTTGAACTTGCCCGACCTCTTTGTTGTGAGGTGGACCTTCAACTCGTCCGACCTCTTTGTCCTTGTTGCTTTTGATTGGGCGAGGTGGTGAGATCTTCTCAGTATTGCGTATTTCTCGTTATCCACAAGAGATAGGTTTCTCAGTGGGTTGGTCTTCTTTCTTCTTGGACTCTTTATCCTTGTCCCATAGTGGGTTAGGAGAATCTGGTTTTTGAGTTATCTCCCAATCGGGAGTTCTCCTCCATATTGATATAGTTTCTCTGACTGTTCCTGTACCTCGTTTAGAGATGTTGGGTGCTTCTTGGATATTGAGTGGCTAAAAGGTCCTCCTCGTAGGCCATTGATGAGACCCATGATATCTGCTTCTGTTGGCAGACTTTGTATGTCCAGGCACGTTTTGTTGAATCTTTCCATGTAGTTGTGAAGACTTTTCCGATCTCCTTGCTTGATTCCTAATAGACTGGGGTGTTCTTAGCTTTATCTTTTTTGGATGGAGAATAACGGATTGCATCTGAGGCCTCCGTGAGATACATCCTGCTTCTGAAATTGCTAAGATGATGGCTTGGATCTGATGTACCGTCGTACGGGGTCATGTTGGGAGCTTTGAAGTCCTTTGGGATTTTAGCTTTCATGATCTCTTTGGTGAATAGGTCTTGATCTTTGTGGGGGCTGTCTTCGTGACCGGATCGAGTTGTTTTGACCTTGAGATCTGCTTCGAGTTTTAGGAGCTTGTCCTTTAACTCGCGGCATCGCCTTACCTCTCTTTGTAGATCCTTGCCAACTTCTTGTTGATGCTGGCTTTCTTTTTCAAGTTGCTTTAGGCGATCTTGAAGCACTTCTATTACTCCCGGATGTGATGAGTTTTTGTCTCTGTTAGATTCCAGAGTATCTTTTGGTGTAGTGTCTGTATTTTTGTGCGGCGTTCTGTCCTCTAGATCTGAATCGTGGTCGTTGTCATGGTCGTCCGCCATGGTGATGGGATGACTTCTAGGTTCCTCGGCAACGGCGCCAATGTTCCGAGGGTTACCTGAATTTGTAGGTCGATCTCGGTCGAGATCTTCTGTGCTGGTCGGAACCGAGGTGTCCGGTTGGTGAATGGCGACCGGAGCTGGTGCGTCCGACTTGCTGGACTGGTTGTGCTGCTGATCCTTTGCCACCAAAGGGTGGGGGGTACCTGCAAAAGACTCCGATGCTTAAGTTAGCAAGGGTATTGAATAGGTTTTTCGTAGAATCAGAGTATGAGTTATACCTGGGTGCTCCAGTGTATTTATAATGGTAAGAAGTGACCTTCTTAGATAAGATAAGTTAGTTATCTTATCTTTGGGCGAGGTCAGCTTATCTTCAACGGAACCGCCCTTCTCTCTGTAGGCTTGAGCTGCCTTTGGATTGGGCTGTGTTCCTTCTATTTGGGCCCTTATTGGGCCTCTGTAGCGTTTTGGCCGAGCTCTTTGTGAAGAGGTCAGTCATTGGCCGAGCTCTTTGAGAAGAGGTCGGATAGTCTGACCTGAAGAGGTCGGTCGGCTTGTCGCTAAACATCCCGGGTCGGACATCTTGACCCAGGGTATGAACACCGCTGTTATAACGAAAGTCTAAACCTCAGAGGTAGAGGAGAAGAGTTCCATACAATTGAGCTTGGTGGAGTTCAGAGACGAGAAGAACTCCGTCCACAGCCCAAAAGAGAAGTAGAGAAAGTTCAGATCGGAGACATCTCGGACAAAACAACTAATATTGGCATGGTCCTGAAAGGAAATGCAAAAGAATTACTAGTACAGTTCTTACGAGATAATGTCGATCTTTTCGCATGGAAAGCTGCAGACATGCCAGGTATAGACCCCAAGCTAATGTGTCACAAGTTGGCGGTCTATCCAGGATCTCGGCCGGTACAGCAGAGACGAAGAAAACTTGGGCCAGAACGATCACAAGCTGTGGAAGAACAGGTACAAGCACTACTAGAGGCAAGATTCATAAGAGAAGTCAAGTACTCACTATGGCTAGCTAACGTTGTCTTGGTGAAAAAATCAAATGGAAAGTGGCGAATGTGCACCGACTATATAGATCTCAACAAAGCCTGCCCAAAAGATCCTTATCCACTCCCAAGTATCGACGCTCTAGTGGATGCCTCATCCGGATATAAATACCTCTCATTTATGGACGCATATTTCGGATATAATCAAATTCCCATGTACCCACCAGATCAAAAAAAGACCTCGTTTTTAACACCAAAAGCAAATTACTGCTACATAGTGATGCCTTTCGGTCTCAAGAATGCGGGAGCTACTTATCAAAGGCTGATGAATAAAGTCTTTTTAGATCATATCGGAAAGATCATAGAGGTCTACGTGGACGACATGTTAATAAAGACACAAAGTGAAGAGACATTATTGTCCGACCTGGCCCAAGTGTTCGACACTATAAGGAAGCATAACATGCGCCTCAATCCCGCAAAATGCACTTTTGCAGTAGAAGCAGGTAAGTTCTTGGGTTTCATGCTCACAAAGAGGAATTGAGGCAAATTTGGATAAATGCCAGGCCATACTCAACATGAAAAGCCCAACTTGTGTCAGAGAAGTACAACAACTCAACGGGAGGTTGGCAGCCTTGTCCAGGTTCCTAGCGGGATCAGCGATAAGATCCCTTCCTTTCTATGCCACTCTAAGGAAAGGAAAGAACTTCGAATGGACAATGGAATGCGAGCAAGCCTTCCAGGATTTCAAAAGTTTCCTGGGACGACCACCTATCCTAACTCGACCACGAAGGAAGAACCACTCGTATTGTACCTTGCGGTAGGAAGTCGGGCAGTAGCCTCAGCACTAGTTCGAGAGGACAACAAAGGGCAACAACCTGTATACTTCATTAGTAAAGCGCTGCAGGGATCCGAGCTGAACTACCAAAAAATAGAAAAGTTTGCCTATGCTCTCACACTGACATCTCGACGACTACGCCCGTACTTCAAGGCTCACACCATTAAGGTCCGGACCGACCAACCCATAAAATGGATACTGCAGAAAACAGATCTAGCAGGCAGAATTTTACAATGGGCAGTCGAGTTATCCGAGTTCGACCTCCAATATGAAGCTCGGACAGCCATTAAATCACAATACTTGGCCGACTTCATTGCAGAATTCACAGATACCCCAGAAACCCCACAGAATAGAATCTCTACGTAGACGGGTATTCAAATAAGACTAGAAGCGGCGCAGGTGTGATAATAGAAAGCAACCAAGGAACCCAAGTTGAGCTTTCCCTCAAATTTAGGTTCCCGGCCTCAAACAACCAGGCAGAATATGAAGCATTACTAGCTGGTTTGAAGCTGGCTAAGGAAGTTGGAGCTCAAAAACTCAACATCTTCAGCGACTCACAAGTAGTCACCTCACAGATAACAGGGAGTTACCAAGCCAAAGATCCCACCATGAAAAAGTATTTGAATATAACCAAGGAACAGCTCGGACAACTCGGGGAATATAAGATCTGCCACATACCCCGTGAACAAAATGCCCGAGCTGATGCACTCTCAAAGCTAGCCAGCACCAAACCAGGGGGCAACAATAGAAGCCTCATCCAGGAAATGCTACAGAACCCGTCAATTTCGGAAGCAGAAAAAATCCTAGCTATAACAAGTCAAGATCAAGGATGGATGACCCCCATAATTAATTACCTCAAAAAAGAAACACTCCTCACAAATGAGAAGGAAGCAAAGAGGTTAAAACGAGAGGCTCAGTACTACACCATCATAAACAACACCCTATACAAAAGAAGGATTTCAACACCATTGTTAAAATGTGTGCCGACCTCTAACACAAGGGAAGTTTTAGAGGAAGTACACAGCGGCATTTGTGGCAATCATCTCGGGGCACAAGCTCTCACTAAAAAGGTACTTCGGGCGGGATTTTACTGGCCAACTCTACAAAAGAAAGCTACAGAATTTGTAAAGAGATGTCCTCCATACCAGAAACATGCCAACTTTCACATCGCCCCGCCAGAAGAACTCATCAGCGTAACTTCGCCTTGGCCATTTGCAAAATGGGGACTCGATCTTCTTGGACCCTTTCCCCAGGGATCAGGACAATTTAAAGTCCTCATAGTCGGAGTAGACTATTTCACAAAGTGGATTGAGGCAGAGCCCCTAGCCAATGCCACTGCTCAAAGACGCTGGAAATTCCTATATAGGAACATTGTCATGAGGTTCGGGGTTCCATACTCCATCACCACAGACAATGGCACTCAATTCACAGATGCAGGCTTCAGGAAATTAGTAGCCGACTTGAACATAAAGCACCAGTTCACCTCCGTCGAACATCCTCAAGCCAATGGACAAGCCGAAGCTGCCAACAAAGTCATATTGGCTGGGTTGAAATGGAGACTGCAAGATGCGAAGGGAGCTTGGGCTGAAGAACTTCCACAGGTCCTATGGGCATATCGAACTACGCCACATTCCACCACAAATGAATCACCGTTCCGATTAGCGTACGGAGTGGAGGTAATAATCCCAGTAAAGGTCGAGGAAGGGTCGCCTAGAGTAGTCCACTACAATGAAAAAGCCAACTCCCAACTTCAAAGAGAAGAACTCGACCTACTTCCGGAAATCCAAGAAAGAGCTCGGATCAGGGAAGAAGCGCTAAAGCGCCGAATGGCTTCAAGATATAATCAAAAGGTAGTGCCAAGAGGTTTCACGGAGAATGATCTCATCCTAATCCGAAATGATATTGGAACAACTCGACCCGGAGAAGAAAAGTTGGCAGCAAACTGGAAAGGACCCTACCGAGTCATAGAAGTACTCGGGAAGGGCTACAACAGACTGTCCGAACTCGAAGGACGAGAGCTTCCCAGATCGTGGCATGCCTGCTACCTAAGAAGGTACTATAGCTAGAGAAGGTAAAAGATCTCATCATAGGATGCACTCTTTTTCCTGAAAAGGTTTTTTAATGAGGCACCAAGTTGAGATCCAGATATTATCCGACTTAAAAGGATGAAAAACCCTAACATGTATATATTTGTACTTTCTTTTTGAATAAAATATACTTTAGATATACTACAAATTCTCAAGATGCATTAATCTGAAGCATTCATCGTCCGATTATAAAGCAACAGATCGGCAGAAAGTGAAAAACAGATTCACTGTACGATCACGATAAAAGACCAATAAAGATGAAAACGCGATTCACTAAAGGTCGACCAAAGAAAAACAGAAACCACCTTCTACAAATCCGCAAAGATGAACACAGAATAATGCAAGAAGTTATCAAAAGTGATCCTAAAAAAGAACCTGACGAGGTCTTATGGATTGCTAAATAATAACTTAAAGATTGGCCGACGTTGAGAAGTCGGACCAAGTCAACCCAATTTATCAGCAAATCCCTGGAAAGAGGTCTGGCCAACCCTATAAAAGAGGAATTGCTATAACTTAGAAGAGATTGACATAAAGAAGTCGGTCTCCTACGAAAAACAAGTTATAAAAGTAATCCCTGAAAGAGACCTGATAAAGGTCCAAGAAAGAGGATTACAAAAAATAACTTAGAAGAGGACGACGTAAAGAAGTCGACCTCCTACAGACAAGTTATAAAAGTAATCCCTGAAAGAGACCTGACAAAGGTCCAAGAAAGAGGATTACAAAAAATAACTTAGAAGAGGATGACGTAAAGAAGTCGACCTCCTACAAACAAGTTATAAAAGTAATCCCTGAAAGAGACCTGACAAAGGTCCAAGAAAGAGGATTACAAAAAATAACTTAGAAGAGGACGACGTAAAGAAGTCGACCTCCTACAAACAAGTTATAAAAGTAATCCCTGAAAGAGACCTGACAAAGGTCCAAGAAAGAGGATTACAAAAAATAACTTAGAAGAAGACGACGTAAAGAAGTCGACCTCCTACAAACAAGTTATAAAAGTAATCCCTGAAAGAGACCTGACAAAGGTCCAAGAAAGAGGATTACAAAATAACTTAGAAGAGATCGACCTGACGAAGTCGGTCTCCTACAAAAAAACAAGTTATAAAAGTAGTCCCTGAAAGAGACCTGATAAGGGTCCAAGAAAGAGGATTACAAAAATAACTGGAAAGAGGACTAACGTGACGAAATCAGTTATGGAGTAATAAATACAAATAAAAGCGAGAAAACCGAAATACAAGTTGGACCTACAATATCCACGACCTCAAAGGATCCAAGCTACAAGCAATAAGTACAGAGCAATCCGAAGAGGCCGAGCAGCAAGGCTCTAACACTCTCCAAACCCAAAAAGGCGTCAAGACAAGTGCAAACAAGCATAATATATAATATTATAACAAGCTTCAGGGTCAGGCCCAAAAAGCTTGAAAGCTACTTGTTTTTTCAAATCAAAAGTTGCTAAACAAGCAACCAAAAGGAGTATCAACAGTCAGCATAAAAGACTACAAAATAAAGAGTTTTAAAAGCCCACAGGTCGGGCTATCTACACAAATATCCAAGAAAATTCAGCTAAGATCAGAAGACTTCTCGGCAGCATCAGTCTGAGGTGAAGGAGGACGAGCCTGGAGAGGCACTGCATCCACTGTACCGTCGTCCCTATTCAGAATTTGACAATCAGGATCCAATTCTGGACGAACGATCCCAGCGGGAGGAGCTATAGAAGTCGACACTTTAGCAGCAGGTACAGGGGGAGGCCCGACGTCATCATCATCCTGGTCGTCCAGAACAATCTTACCATCCCTTACAACGTTGTCCAAACTGAAGAGAGTAAGGTCAACCTCAGGAGCAAGAACTTGAACCTGCTCCTTTAAATTATCATAAGCAGCATTTACGCTGCCGACAAGATGACCTTGGAGCTCGGAGTAGTCAACTCGGGCTGACTCCAACTCCTCCCTCAGACGTATTACCTCCCGATAAGATGTGACGTAACTGTCCTTATGCCTCAATGCAGTGTCCTCGGCCAACCTCACAGAGGCTGCCAGGGCAAGAGAGCTAGCCTTCTCGTTCTCCAGCTCCTTCTCCAGTTTAGCTACTTTCACCTCAAGCTCCTCCTTCAAGCCCTTCATCCGATCAAACTCTTGTTTGGCCTCCTCTATGAAAGCTTTGGTGGCATGAAGAGGAAGATTTTGAGCAGTCCGATACAGGGCAGCCCCCATATGGGCCATCTTGATGCTACTCCGAGTTATGAAGTCCAAATGGCAAAGGAGAGAGGCGTCGTCAGTAGGGATGACACCATAAGGACCGATCTGTTGGTCAACAAACTCCACCGCATCAAAGTCAGAAGCGTCATGGTTGAAAGGCTCAATCATTTTTTTTTTGTGGGGAGGAGCACTAGAAGTAGTGACAGAAGTCTGTGGAGGGTCAGTCAGACGAACTCGAGGAATGAGGATCACCTTCTTCGGCCCAGGAGAACTCGGCACGGGCGGCTTCATTGGAACTTGAGAAGATCTCTCTCCCGCCACCTTGGCCGAAATATTTTGAGCAGCAGCAGCCTTTTTTGCCTTTTTGTAGGTCTTCATGGAATTATTATTTTTTGACATCTCTGAAAATACAGAATCAACCATAGTGATGAGTTACAATCCAGAAGAAGCAAAACTAAGAAACAAGTATAGAAACAAGTCGGACAGTACCCAAAGCAGTTTGAATCAAAGACGGGTCACTCAAAAACTTTTTTGTATCAAGATGGGGTGGTTTCCCCCATAAATCTTCAAGAATAACTACAAAAGCGCGTTCAACCTCGTCAAGCATCTCCCATGTATAGCGAGACACTCTCACATTCTTTTTCCATTCTAGAGGAAAGGCAGGCTCATCATTTTCATCAAGAAAAAAGGGGCGGGCCCCCTCAACAGCACGGACTCGGAAGAAATAATTCTTAAAATCTTTAAAAGACTCATCATACATGGCAAAAACTTTATGCCCCTGGGCCGACCTGAAAGAAACCCAGGAAGCTTTCTTTTTGGAAGACCCTCCGGGCTTGGCAGAAACAAAAAGATAGAGGAAAAGAGTCTGAGAAGGTGTTATGCCTAACTCTTGGCAAAGCAGCTGAAAAATCTTGATAAAACCCCAGGATTTCGGATGAAGCTGGGATGGGGCAATATTACAAGACCACAACAAATCGGTCTCGAAAGCAGTAAAAGGAAAGGTAATGTCCAACTGGCTGAAGAAATATTCATAGGCGTAGAAAAAGGGACGCTCCCCCTCGACCGAAGTAGGAAAATAAACCCTCTCGTCAGAGTCGGGCGCTACAAGCTCATAATCCCTCTCCCGGGCGCTGCTACCACAAATCCTATGACGTTTCCTCAGCTCTACACAAAAATCAGCGTCCACCACAGAGACACAGATCAAGACAAGGGAGTCCAGCCAATCAGACATCCCCTCGGGAACTTTAGAAGACATCTCTACAATGTTATTGCGAGAAGACATGAGGCCAACTAATCCTACAATAAGAAAAGAAGATAGGATTAATAAAAAACATCTCGGACGAAGGGCAAAATAACTCGACTAATATACAGAAGAGCAAACAAAGGAAAACCCCAAGACTCAAACCAAAGTCCTGGGGCATCCTTTGGAGGCAGTAACAAAGCAAGGTTTCAGGAAAAATCCACAGCTTACGTTCCGGCATCTCTCAAACAAGAAAAGATCTCAAATAACAGACATTTCGGAAATGGAAGTCAGAACACAAAAAGTCACTATCTTTTTACAGTCTATCAGCAAAAAGCATCAAACACGCCAAGCGGAAATCGTCAAAGGCGCAACCTTTTCTCAGAATCAAACAAAAAACCAAAACAAATATCGCAGCAAACAGGGAAAGCTATCAAACAGGGCAAAAAACCAAGGAGCAATCTTCGATTAAAGACGCAGTTTTTCTGGGTATCAGAAGCGACGGTAGAACAAGCAAAGTCGGCGAAAAGGTTCATACAAAGGACGAAGAAACTCTCAGAACACACATTACAACAGCAAGCAGGCGCGACAAAAAAGAAAGATCCAAACTTTCTCCAAGAAAAATCAAAACTTCACCACAAACTAAAGACAAAGCAACAAAGACGAGAAGAAATTGCAAATGGAACCAACCTGGGAAAAAGCAGAGCTTCAGAAGGGTTGAAGATGAAAAGACAGAATCGCCGGATCACTGAATGACGCCGCAAAAGCAAAATGTAGGCGAAAAACAGAAAGGGAGAAAGAAAAGAGAAGTTACAAGTAAAAATGGAGAAGAAAAACCGTTTCTATGCGTAAAATTCAAAATAAAAAGGGGAATGGGGCATTAAAAGCTAATAAATGAGGGTATTAAACCCTTGCGCCTTCCCAAGAATAGAGCGCTAATGTAAAGCGCGCGCTTTTAGAGGAAAACGTTCCACATTCAAAAAGGTTCTACAAAGAAAGGAGTCGACAAAATGCTCGAGTTCGGCTTCACTATAGAAAGTTCGAAGTCAAAGACTCAACCTCAAAACAGAAGACCGAGCTCAGCAGGGGCACTGTTCATACCCTGGGTCGAGCTATCCGAGCCGGGATGTTCAGTAATAAAGCGACCGACCTCTTCAGGTCAGGCTATCTGACCTCTTCTCAAAGAGGTCGGACGAATCGATAGGAAAGCCCAGTAAGGGGCCCAAATAAAGGAACACGACCCAAATCCAAAGGCAGTCCAAGCCTATAGAAATAAGGGCGGTTCCCTTAAAAGATAAGTTGACCTCAACTCAAAGATAAGATAAGATAAGATAACTAACTTATCTTATGTAAAAAGGTCACTCCACACCATTATAAATATACTGGAGCACCCAGGTATAACTCATACTCTGATTCTACTAAAAAACCTATTAATACCCATGCTAACTTAAGCATCAGAGTCTCTTGCGGGTACCCCCCACCCTCCGGTGACCAAGGATCAGCAGTGCAGCCAGTCCAACAAGTCGGACACGACAGCTCCGGCCACCACTCACCAGCCGGACACGTCAGCACCGACCAGTACAGAAGATCTCGCGCGAGATCGACCTCCAGTTTCAGGTAACCCTCAGAACAGTTACCAACACTCCCTCTCTTTCTTCCATAACTTCTCCTCAAACTCTTCAGTTTCTTCCCACTCTCTTTACTGCTTCTCTTCCCTCAAAAGCCTAAATATCACCAAATGAGGAAGAAAACCATTGCTAAAAGGCCTCCTCGTGAAAAAATCCTCAAGCCTCTCACAAAGCCCTCAACCCGCTCTCACGACCGAACTTTCACTCCATCTCCTTCTCCTCCTACTTCTCCTCCTCGGTGTGATCCCATGGCACGAACCAAAAATCCTTCTAGGGTTACTCCTTCCGCCAAGAAGACACCACAGACGAAAGAACCTCCATCCAAGCCAGGGTCATCGAAACCGAGTTCATCCAAGGGGAAGCGACCAGCCACACCTGAATCTCCACCTGAGTCCATACAACCAAAGTCTAGGTCTGTTCCATCACGTTCTCAAAGAGGTAAAACTCGAGTTCCTCTTAAGTCAGTTAAAGAACCAGACATTGGCCCTTTTGATCACAAAGCTCACTTTTTGACTTCTCATTCGAACTATAACCCTTATAGATTCAAATCTGCCATGAACAATGATTTTTATGAAGGGGTTATCCAGTATCGTACCCTATGTCCCTCTTTTCTCGCTGATTTGCCATCTTTGAAAAGAAAAGGTTTTCCATTTGTTGATAACTTGATTTTTCTGGATTGGAATCACCTTTTTGACATAAAAAAGCCTGTTTATCCCTTGTTGGTCAAAGAATTTTATGCAAACATGACTTATCATGAAGGCACTGCTCACTCATATGTAAAGGGCCGAGACATAGTTTTAAATAATGAAACTATCAGTGATGCTTTGAAGTATACTGATGTTGGGCCTTGTGCTTACACTTCGGTTAAGTGGGATAAAGGTGTTGGAATTTCTTATCATGATGCATTGGCACATATCTGTGAACATGTTTCTTTAATTGATGGCATTACACCCACTCACAAAGCCCTATGATATGAGCGTGCTCAATTGCACTGAATGGTTAACCACATTATTCTGCCTAAAAAAGCGGCTCATATCAAAGGGTTTTCTACACTGATACTCTTGTTTTATATGCCCTTCTCACCAAAACTGAAATTTCTTTTGCATACTAGATGGTTAGATATATGTTTGACTTTGTTAGGAGTGAAAATGACAAAGTACTTCCTTATGGCATGTTTCTAACTTGCATATTTGAGTATTTTGGTGTTGACTTGACCAATGAGAACTATGAAAATAGACATTCATACCTAAAGGGGGGGTGGTTCAGTGAAACAGAATAAAGGACCCACTAGATCTGAAAGAGTTGTCCTAGATGATGAAGATGATGATTTTGTCCCTGAGGATTCTCCTGCTCCTTCCACTGAGGGTACTTCCATCTCCACTGGGAAGAAATCTACTCTGCTGAATGTGGTCAAGGATGTCGCTCAAGAGTTTGTTTCCCAATCAAATCACTTGATTGAAATGAGCAAAGAGCAAAGGAAGCTGGCTAGCAAGCATGAGAACTTCCTGAAGAAATCAAGGGATAGGGTGGCTGTGCTCATGACCTTCATTGATAACCTTCAAAATGATGAAGACATTGCCACTGATGTTAAAGAGGAAGCTGCTTCGGAGGGAAATGGTTTTGATGCCTAGGATTTGTCTCATGAAAACTACTGCTGCTGCTCTCTTTTTGTCTCATGAATTCTGTTTCTTTAGCTACTTTTGAACTGTTTCATTTTGGATGACTGTAATAACTCTAGATACTGCTGCACCTTTGGTAGTTTAGTCAGTACTTTGCACTGTGAACTAACTCTTTTCTGCAGGATTCAAGACTTTGTTTTTTGTTGTTCATGCTTATTGTCCGCCCGTGATGACAAAAGGGGGAGTAATAGCAATAGGATAATAGGTCCTAGGAATCTTTTGGCATGCTGCAGCTACTAGTACTTCTTTTGCGAATTTTTGTCCAATTGCTGCATTAAAAAACTTGATTTCACATGCTAAATCCTTTTACTGATGATATTAGCTTGATGTTGGGCTGATTATGTGATGTTGCTTATTTGATACCCTTTAGCCAAGATAAATGTGTATAGCTCTTTATTGTGCTTTCTTTAAGTGTAATATAAAACAGGAACAAAGAGGAAAGCATAAATCCAGGGGGAGCTAATCTTGAAAAGGAAAGGGGGAGCAACATAAAAGTAAATGACAATCAAAGGGAGTTTCTAAACCTTATTCAAATTCATTTCCTTTTGATTATTGCTTAAATCATGTTTGTCATCAAGGGGGAGATTGTTGAGTTAAGAAATTAACTAAATTAATTAGTGATGACAAACATTATTTTTGATAAATAAATAATTAGTATGGATTAATTATAAATTGCATATTACTAATTATTTATTATGTGTTGCAGGCCATAATTCAATTCAAGCAGCCCAATTGGAATAAAATAAAACAACAAAGCTGAGGGCTAGTAATTCAAGAGAAGCCCAAAAGAAACAAAGCCAAAGAAATCAAAACGGGTTGCTTAATGGAAATCCAATCCAAGCCCGTATCCATCCCACAAAGCTTCTCTTGTAAGATTGAAGTCTTCACTCTTTCAATGTGCAACGTTCACCTCTGTGAGTTGGTCAGAGTTTCAGAAAAGTAAGAAAGAGAAAGAGAGATAGCTTCTTCCCTAAGCAAATCACCAAAGAAGCAAGAGAGAGAAGGATTAAGCTTGAAACACAGAAGTCTAATCAGAAAAATCCAAACCAAATCAAGCTTAGGTTAAAGGTAACACATCTCCTCTTGCATGCATCAGATCTTCTTCTCTTCTTCCCAACTCTCTTCTCTATCCAAAAATAGCATTCAAGGGAAAGTTATTCTCTGCCCTATTCTGCTGTACATCTACAGTCACAAGTGATACTTGGGGACCAAGTAGTTTCTCAATGGCTAAGATCAAGTTGACCATGAGAAGATTTCTATAGTTACTGCTTTATGGCTTTCAGTCAAGATGAAGAAGTCAGAAGCAAAGTTTCTACTCTAAAGTTTAATGAGAAAAAGTGATTCTGTGGGTTGGTGAAGCTCAAGGCTCAAGGTGTTGACCTTGGAAGAAGAACCCAGCAACATGCAAGGAGATAAAAGAGGTTTGCTGTTCATTCAGAAACCAAGGAGAGAAAACCAGTGAATAGAGGTTTTGTTTTGAGAGAGCTCTTTGAAGAAGTTCAACTAACTGGACAGTGTAACCTAATCAAAGGTGCATTCCGCCAGTATGAAGAACTGAATCAGAGGCTTGCCAATCTGATTTTTTGCATAGCACAGAGGCTGTTGATGAAGTCAATCTCCTTCATGTTTTACAGATTGTAATTTACCTGCCAATGTTTATCTTTCTGTAATTTCTTGTGAGAAAAGGCATTGTGAGAAAGCTTAAGAAAAAGCCATGAGTGGAAAAAAGGCTGAGAGAAACACTTGAGAGAAAAGCCTAGAGTTATTTTCTGATTTCTTTAGGTTGGTTAAGTGTCTTGTATCTTGTACCTGTAAGGTATCCCTTTTCTTAGTTGGATTAGCACTAAGAGTTATTAGTTAAGTATTAGCATAGCCAATGTCAAGTTAGGTTAGAACTTGAGTGTGAAAGGATTGGGTCAATCCTGTGAAATTGGTGTATGTAATACTGTTAACTATAGTGAAATTCTTCCATAGTTGTGGAGGAGACTGGATGTAGGTTGCATAGTACAAGGCAACCGAACCAGGATACATGCTGGTGTTAGCTTTTCTCTTCTCTGCTGAGTTTTGTTTTCTGATATTCATGAGACAAAAATAAATTGTCTCATAAATTTCCGCTGCTGAGTTCAAACAGAACCTGAATTGAAAGTTTGTTTTAAAAGGGAAATAACAGCAACTGAAAAGGAAGGCATAGATTCAAATCCCTTTCTCTAAGCCTACCACAACCTTCAGTTAGTGTGTTCAGTTGAGTCATTGTGCATGCAGAAATTTTTTCTTGATGATTAAATATTTATCACGTTTTATTCAGCACATGAATATTGTTCAGTTCAGTGAAGTTGCTCATTTAGATTCTCTTGATTGTTAGTGTGTTCATTTGAGTCCTTGTGCATGCATAAATATTTTTCTTGATGATTGAATGTTTATCACATTTTATTCAGTACGTGAATGTTGTTCGATTCAGTAGAGTTGCTCATTTTAATTCACTTGATTGTTAGTGTGTTCTGTTGAGTCCTTGTGCATGCAAAAATAATTTTCTTGATGATTGAATGTTTGTCACATTTTATTCAGCACATGAATGTTGTTCGGTTTAGTGGAGTTGCTCATTTTGATTCACTTGATTGTTAGTGTGTTCAGTTGAGTTCTTGTGCATGCAGAAATATTTTTCTTGATGAATGAATGTTTGTCACATTTTATTCAGCACATGAATCTTGTTCGGTTAAGTGGAGTTGCTCAATTTGATTCACTTGATTAAAATGTGCATGCTTGTGCTTGTTAGTGTATTGAGTGAATTATTGACCAAATTTTTTTGTCCTTACAGCAAAAATGAAGAAGACAATGGTTACAAAGAAGGAGAAGCTGCGCTATAACGTAAGCATATGTACAAAATGAGAGACTAAGTGATTCGGGCATCTGAAGCAATAAGACTCCCGAAGCCATCTGCTACCCTCTCCAGCCCTTATTGTAAATTCACATCTGGGGATTTAGATAGTAAATAGGATATACTTTGTTTGACTGGTTGTAATTAACACTATTTTGTTTAACTTGTTTAAAAAAGCAAACACTGCTTCTTTGAAGATGTAAATGTTTAACAATATGTGGATATTAATGTAAATGTTATTGGAAATCTAATGTTAATGTATATATCTAATTTAAGATGGATTAGTCATTGTCTTGTCGGTCTGAGATGTTAATGTATATATCTATTAGAACTGTCTGGCTGCTGTTTTGTTCCAGGTTCACAGTGAATGGAAATTAGGGTATTTATCAAACATTAATAGCCCTAAAAACCTAAATAAACCGAAATGAATACACTAGATGGACCAAAAAAGTGCAGATATCACTATTAAAAAAACGTTTCTATGAGTATTCAGTTTTAAAATAGCTTTTTGCATAATAAACCGAACACGTTATTATGGTGAATCAACTGTATAGTACTAAATGAACGGAATATTATCCATTATATAAAATCAAATTCAAAATAACTTTCTGCATAATGAATCGAACATGTTATTAAGGTAAATCAACTGTATATTACTAAATGAACGAAACATTATCCATTATATAAAATCAAATTCAAAAAAGCTTTCTGCATAATGAACCGAAGACGTTATTAAGTTGAATCAACTGTATAGTTGGTGCACGAAATTGTGATCTCAGGCAACGGCACCAGAAACTCTGTACGCACGTCTTAATAAATCATTTTTCATTCACAACTTCGATACAACTAACCAGCAAGTGCACTGGGTCGTCCAAGTAATAAACCTTACGTGAGTAAGGGTCGATCCCACGGAGATTGTTGGTATGAAGCAAGCTATGGTCACCTTGTAAATCTCAGTCAGGCGGATATAAAATAGTTATGGAGTTTTAGAATATAAATAATAAATAGATAGAAAATAAGGATAGAAACACTTATGTATATCATTGGTGAGAATTTCAGATAAGTGTATAGAGATGCTTTCGTTCCTCTGAACCTCTGCTTTCCTGCTGTTTTCATCCAATCAGTCTTACTCCTTTCCAGCTGGCTTTATGTAAGGACATCACCGTTGTCAATGGCTACTTTTTATCCTCTCTGGAAAATGGTCCGATGCGCTGTCACTGCATGGCTAATCGTCTGGAGGCATCACCCTTGTCAATGGCTGCATCCCATCCTCTTGTGAAAATGGTCCAAATGCTCTGTCACAGCACGACTAATCATCTGAGGTTCTCGATCATACTGGAATAGGATTCACCCTCCTTTTGCGTCTGTCACTACGCCCAGCACTCGTGAGTTTGAAGTTCGTCACAGTCATTCAATCCCAGAGTCCTAGTCGGAATACCACAGACAAGGTTTAGACTTTCCGGACTCTCATGAATGCCGCCATCAATCTAGCTTATACCACGAAGATTCTGATTAAGAGATCCAAGAGATACTTATTCAATCTAAGGTGGAACGGAAGTGGTTGTCAGGCACGAGTTCGTGGGGGAATGATGATGATTGTCACGTTCATCACATTCAAGTTGAAGTGCGAATGAATATCTTAGAAGCGGAATAAGTTGAATTGAATAGAAAAATAGTAGTACTTTGCATTAATCTTTGAGGAACAGCAGAGCTCCACACCTTAATCTATGGAGTGCAGAAACTCTACCGTATGAAAATACATAAGTGATAATGGTTCAGGCATGGCTGAATGCCCAGCCCCCATGAAAGTCTAAGATAGCATAAAACTGATCAAAGATGTCTAATACAATAGTAAAAAGTCCTATTTATAATAAACTAGTTACTAGGGTTTACAGAAGTAAGTAATTGATGCATAAATCCACTTCCGGGGCCCACTTGGTGTGTGCTTGGGCTGAGCTTGAATGTTACACGTGTAGAGGTCAATCTTGGAGTTGAACGCCAGTTTGTAACGTATTTCTGGCGTTCAACTTTGGCTTGTGATGTGTTTCTGGCGTTTAACTCCAGACAGTAGCGTAGAACTGGCGTTCAACGCCCTTTTACATCGTCTAAACTCGGCCAAAGTATGGACTATTATATATTTCTGGAAAGCCCTGGATGTCTACTTTCCAACGCAATTGGAAGCGCACCATTTTGAATTCTGTAGCTCCAGAAAATCTACTTTGAGTGCAGGGAGGTCAGAATCCAACAACATCAGCAGTCCTTCTTCAACCTCTGAATCTGATTTTTGCTCAAGTCCCTCAATTTCAGCCAGAAAATACCTGAAATCACCGAAAAACACACAAACTCATAGTAAAGTCCAGAAATGTGAATTTAACATAAAAACTAATAAAAACATCCCTAAAAGTAACTAGATTCTACTAAAAACAATGCCAAAAAGCGTATAAATTATCCGCTCATCACAACACCAAACTTAAATTATTGCTTGTCCCCAAGAAACTGAAAATCAAATAGGATAAAAAGAAGAGAATATACTATAAATTTCAAACTATCAATGAAACATAGCTCCAATTAAATGAGCGGGACTTGTAGCTTTTTGCCTCTTGAATAGTTTTGGCATCTCACTTTATCCATTGAAGTTCAGAATGATTGGCATCTATAGGAACTCAGAGTTCAGATAGTGTTATTGATTCTCCTAGTTCAGTATGATGATTCTTGAACACAGCTATTTTATGAGTCTTGGCCGTGGCCCTAAGCACTTTGTTTTTCAATATTACCACCGGATACATAAATGCCACAGACACATAATTGGGTGAACCTTTTCAGATTGTGACTCATCTTTGCTAAAGTCCCCAATTAGAGGTGTCCAGGGTTCTTAAGCACACTCTTCTTTTGCTTTGGACCTTGACTTTAACCGCTCAGTCTCAAGTTTTCACTTGACACCTTCACGCCACAAGCACATGGTTAGGGACAGCTTGGTTTAGCCGCTTAGGCTAGGATTTTATTCCTTTAGGCCCTCCTATCCACTGATGCTCAAAGCCTTGGGATCCTTTTTATTTACCCTTGCCTTTTGGTTTTAAGGGTTATTGGCTTTTTTCTCTTGCTTCTTGGTTTTAAGAGCTTTTGGCTTTTTATGCTTGCTTTTTCTCTCTTTTTTTTCTTTCTATTTTTTCGCTATTTTTTTTTCTGCAAGCTTTGTTCTTTGCTGCTTTTTCTTGCTTCAAGAATAATTTTTATGATTTTTCAGATTATCAAATAACATGTCTCCTCATCATCATTCTTTCAAGAGCCAACATATTTAACATTCTTAAACAACAACTTCAAAAGACATATGCACTATTCAAGCATTCATTCAGAAAACAAAAAGTATTATCACCACATCAATATAATTAAACTAAGTTCAAAGATAAATTTGAAACTCATGTACTTCTTGTTCTTTTGAATTAAAACAGTTTTCATTTAAGAGAGGTGATGGGTTCATAGGACATTCATAACTTTAAGACATAGTTGCTAACTACTAATGATCATGTAATAAGACACAAACATGGATAAGCACTTAACAGTAAGAAAACGAAAAACAGAAAATAAGAACAAGGAATGAGTCCACCTTAGTGATGGTGGCGTTTCCTTCTTGAGGAACCAATGATGTCCTTGAGCTCTTCTATTTCTCTTCCTTGTCTTTGTTTCTCCTCCCTCATTGCTTTTTGATCTTCTCTTATTTCATGAAGGATGATGGAGTGCTCTTGATGTTCCACCCTTAGTTGTCCCATGTTGGAACTTAATTCTCCTAGGGAGGTGTTGATTTGCTCCCAATAGTTTTGTGGAGGAAAATGCATTTGAGGCATCTCTGGGATCTCATGGTGATGAGCTTCATACGTCTCTTGAGATCCATGAATGGGCTCTCTTGCTTGCTCCATCCTTTTCTTAGTGATGGGCTTCTCTTCCTCAATGGGAATGTCTCCTTCTATGAAAGCTCCAGTTGAGTAACATAGATGGCAAATAAGATGAGGAAAAGCTAGCCTTGCCCCAGGAGAGGGCTTTTCGGCTATTTTGTAGAATTCAAGGGAGATGACTTCATGAACTTCTACTTCCTCTCCAATCATGATGCTATGAATCATGATGGCCCGATCCACAGTAACTTCAGATCGGTTGCTAGTGGGGATGATGGAGCGTTGGATGAACTCCAACCATCCTCTAGCCATAGGCTTGAGGTCCAATCTTCTTAGTTGAACCGGCTTGCCTTTGGAGTCAATCTTCCATTGAGCTCCTTCCACACATATGTCCATGAGGACTTGGTCTAACCTTTGATTAAATTTGACCCTTCTAGTGTAGGGGCATGCATCTCCTTGCATCATGGGCAAGTTAAATGCCAACCTCACATTTTCCGGACTAAAATCTAAGTATTTCCCCCGAACCATTGTAATATAATTATTTGGGTTTGGGTTCTTACTTTGATCATGGTTCCTAGTGATCCATGCATTGGCATAGAACTCTTGAACCATTAGGATGCCGACTTGTTGGATGGGGTTTGTTAGAACTTCCCAACCTCTTTTTTGGATTTCATGTCGGATCTCTGGATACTCATTCTTCTTGAGCTTGAAAGGGACCTCGGGGATCACTTTCTTCTTGACCACAACATCATAGAAGTGGTCTTGATGAGCTTTGGAGATGAATCTTTCCATCTCCCATGACTCGGAGGTGGAAGCTTTTGTCTTCCCTTTCCCTTTTCTAGAGGATTCTCCGGTCTTGGGTGCCATCAATGGTAATGGAAAAACAAAAAGCTTATATTTTTACCACACTAAACTTAGAATATTGCTTGCCCTCGAGCAAGAGAAGAAAGAATAGATGAAGAAGAAGAAGAAAATATGGAAGAGAGGGTTGTGTTGTGTGAAAATGAGGAAGAATGGAGGGCTATATATAGGGAAGGGAGGGGGGGTAAGGTTCGGCCATAAGGGTGGGTTTTGGGTGGGAACTTGATTTTGAATTTTGAAGGTAGGTGGGGTTTATGAGGTAGGTTTATGAGGAAGAGTGGATGGATGTGAGTGGTGAAGTGGTTATAGGGAAGAGAGATTGAGGTGATTGGTGAAGAGTTTTGGAAAAGAGTGTTTATGGGATTGTGTGAAAGAGGTGTGAGAAGAAGTGAGTGGAGGTAGGTGGGGATCCTGTGGGGTCCACAGATCCTGAGGTGTTCAAGGATTTACAACCTTGCACCAAATTAGGCATGCAAAATGCCCTTGCACACAACTCTGGGCATTCAGCGCCAGATTGGTGCTTGTTCTGGGCGTTGAACACCCATTTGTTGCCCATTTCTGGCGTTGAACGCCAGAACCATGCTTGTTCTGGGCGTTCAGTGCCAACTCTTCTCCAGGGTGCAATTCTGGCGTTCAAACGCCCAGATGCTGTCCATTTTGGGCGTTCAGCGCCAGAACCATGCTCTGTTCTAGCGTTGAACGCCAGCCAGATGCTTCTTACTGGCGTCTAAATTGTGATCTCGGGCAACGGCGCCAGAAACTCTGTACGCACGTCTTAATAAATCGTTTTTCATTCACAACTTCGATACAACTAACTAGCAAGTGCACTGGGTCGTGCAAGTAATAAACCTTACGTGAGTAAGGGTCGATCCCACGGAGATTGTTGGTATGAAGCAAGCTACGGTCACCTTGTAAATCTCAGTCAGGCGGATATAAAATAGTTATGGAGTTTTCGAACATAAATAATAAATAGATAGAAAATAAGGATAGAAACACTTATGTATATCATTGGTGAGAATTTCAGATAAGTGTATAGAGATGCTTTCGTTCCTCTGAACCTCTGCTTTCCTGCTGTCTTCATCCAATCAGTCTTACACCTTTCCATGGCTGGCTTTATGTAAGGACATCACCGTTGTCAATGGCTACTTTTTATCCTCTCTGGAAAATGGTCCGATGCGCTGTCACTGCATGGCTAATCGTCTGGAGGCATCACCCTTGTCAATGGCTGCATCCCATCCTCTTGTAAAAATGGTCCAAATGCTCTGTCACAGCACGGCTAATCATCTGAGGTTCTCGATCATACTGGAATAGGATTCACCCTCCTTTTGCGTCTGTCACTACGCCCAGCACTCGCGAGTTTGAAGTTCGTCACAGTCATTCAATCCCAGAGTCCTAGTCGGAATACCACAGACAAGGTTTAGACTTTCCGGACTCTCATGAATGCCGCCATCAATCTAGCTTATACCACAAAGATTCTGATTAAGAGATCCAAGAGATACTCATTCAATCTAAGGTGGAACGGAAGTGGTTGTCAGGCACGCGTTCGTGGGGGAATGATGATGATTGTCACGTTCATCACATTCAGTTTGAAGTGCGAATGAATATCTTAGAAGCGGAATAAGTTGAATTGAATAGAAAAACAGTAGTACTTTGCATTAATCTTTGAGGAACAGCAGAGCTCCACACCTTAGTCTATGGAGTGCAGAAACTCTACCGTATGAAAATACATAAGTGATAATGGTTCAGGCATGGCCGAATGGCCAGCCCCCATGAAAGTCTAAGATAGCATAAAACTGATCAAAGATGTCTAATACAATAGTAAAAAGTCCTATTTATAATAAACTAGTTACTAGGGTTTACAGAAGTAAGTAATTAATGCATAAATCCACTTCCGGGGCCCACTTGGTGTGTGCTTGGGCTGAGCTTGAATGTTACACGTGTAGAGGTCAATCTTGGAGTTGAACGCCAGTTTGTAACGTATTTCTGGCGTTCAACTCTGGTTTGTGACGTGTTTCTGGCGTTTAACTCCAGACAGCAGCGTAGAACTGGCGTTCAATGCCCTTTTACATCATCTAAACTCGGCCAAAGTATAGACTATTATATATTTCTGGAAAGCTCGGGATGTCTACTTTCCAACGCAATTGGAAGCGCGCAATTCTAAGTTCTGTAGCTCCAGAAAATCCACTTTGAGTGCAGGGAGGTCAGAATCCAACAGCATCAGCAGTTATTCTTCAACCTCTGAATCTGATTTTTGCTCAAGTCCCTCAATTTCAGCCAGAAAATACCTGAAATCACAGAAAAACACACAAACTCATAGTAAAGTCCAGAAATATAAATTTAACATAAAAACTAATAAAAACATCCCTAAAAGTAACTAGATTCTACTTAAAACATACTAAAAATAATGCCAAAAAGCGTATAAAAAACACCTGTATCTACAATTTAGAGATTATCAATTCAATTCAATTTAGCAATTGCATTCCATTCAATTCGATTCAAAAAATAATCTAATAGAGTGCTTGGATGGACTTTGAGAGAAATAAATTTATGAATCTAATACAAAAGACTGGGCCTTTAATATTTCATCTGGAGATGTTAAAGAATTTTAGTTATTGGGAAGCTTGGAAAAGAATAGCAACACAACAAAATTCAATGAGAATAATGTGGCGCAACTCATAGAAACTAATTACTTTGACGTGCTTGCTCCTTGTGTGCATATAACAGAGATTATTTGCAATAAACTAGTGGATCACTTGGAATGGAGACTTGGGAGAAAATATATATATTTGCAATAAAAAGCTTTCTGCATAATGAACCAAACACGTTATTATGGTGAAATAATTGTATAGTACTAAATAAATAGAACATTATCCATTATATAAAATAAAATTCAAACAGTTTTCTGCATAATGAACTGAACATGTCATTATGGTGAAACAAATGTATAGTACTAAATGAGTAGAACATTATCCACTATTTAAAATCAAATTCAATAGCTTTCTGCAGAATGAACCGAACACGTTATTATGATGAAATAATTGTATAGTACTAAATGAACGAAACATTATCCATTATATAAATTCAAAACACCTGTATCTACAATTGAGAGATTATCAATTCAATTCAATTCAATTCAGAACATATGCATACATTCAATTCAATTCAATTCAATTTAACAATTGCATTCCATTCAATTCGATTCAAAAAAAGTCCAAACCACGTCCGCTTGATTCATTTTAGAAGAATAATCCAAAACGCCCTCATTCAACTGATTTGAAGTTGAATCATTCGTTCTTTTGATAGAATATTAAAATCTAAATGAAGAAGATAAATTGATGAATCCACATTTTATGGTATTTATTTGCTCTATTTGGGTGGATTTCATCAACTTTTCCTACACTTATTCAATGAAATAGCATAGTTTCATGATTTCTTCCTAAATTGTGCTTGAAAGTAAAAACATGCTCTTTAAGCCTTTTAATTGTTATATTCACTTTAATCCCATTTGATGCCTTGATGTGTTTGCTAAGTGATTTCAGGTTTCCAAGGCAAGTATGGGTTGAAGAAGTGAGAAAAAGAGCATGCAAAAGGGAAGAAACCATGAAGAAATGGAGTTTGAAAGATTCAGTGATCCGTGCGTGCGCACAAGCACTGCATGCGCGCGCACAAGTGCGAGCTCGGCGACGCGTACGCATGGAAGTGAATTTTGCTCGGCGACGCGTACGCGTGACCTGAGTCCTGTGAGCTCATTAATTGCAAATCGCTGGGGGCGAATTCTGGGCCTCCAAAACCCAACCCAACTCATTTCTGAAGCTATTTTAACCCCAATTCAAGTGGATGCAGGGGGTAATTAGGTTTAGCTTTTACATGTTTTCCTCTTAGTTTCTAGAGAGAGAAGCTCCCCCTCTCTCTAGAATTAGGTTAGGTTTAGTTAATTTCTCTTTAATATCTGTCTTGAATTCTTGTCTTAATGTAGTTTCATTTATGTTTCCTTGCTTTATTGTCTTACTTCTTTTAGTTATTCTTCTTAATTTCTCTTTTATGTCATTTTTCATTCTATGAACACTCTTGTACTTCTTTAATTTCTATTAATGCAATTTATGTTTTATGTTCATTTAATGCTTCCTTTAGTTGTTATTATCATTTTCTTGCTTTTGGTAGTTAGATTTTATTTTTAATGCATTTTAATATTATTTTATTCTTTTGCACACCAAGTGTTTGACAAAATGCTTGGCTTAGTTTTTACATAGTTTTTCTTCACTCTTGGCTTGGTATTGAGGACTTTGGTGCTCCTTGAGTTATTAATGTCCATTCTTGTTTGATACATTAGAGTAGTTAGTTGATTTGGTTTCCCTTGACTCTAAGTGACCCATTAATAGTAGGACTTAGGGATTGGAATCAACTATGCCGATTTGACTTATCCTCAATGTAGGGTTGACTAAGTAGGATCAAATCTTCATAATCATCATGTGTTTGTGGTCAATGACTAGGATAGGTAAGCTTAGCTCCCAATCCTTGCCAAGAGGTTTCTTGCATTTGAATTTTCCTTTTCTTACATTTAATTGCTTTGACTTTTATTGCTTTGACTTTTAATTCCTTGCATGATCATTTAATTGCTTTCATTTACTTTCTTTCATATTAAGTTACTTTCTTGCTATTTTCATTTCTTGCTTCTCTTGCAATAAATCATAGCCAATAATCTTAGCACTTCATTTGCAACTCCTAAGGAAGATGACCCAGGATTTCAAACTCTCGGTTATTATGTTTTGATTGTAGCTATCTTTTGATCTAAATTTGATTGGAAATTAGTTGTTGATCTAGACTATACTTGCAACGAAGATATCTTATTTTGATTAATTCTAGATTGACGAAAAAAATTCTTTTTTATCCAATTTTTAGCGCCGTTATCGGGGAGTTGTAATGGTGTTATGTTAGTGGCTATTGTAAATATGTTAATATGTAAATAGCTTGCTTTTTGGTTGTTTTTGTCAGTGGTTAGGATTGGGATCCCGGAGGACATTGGAAATTCAAGCATTGGTAGGAAAGTCAAGCACAAGCCACCATAGCAAGGGCTCTCCCAATTGTCTAACTTAAAGGCAATAAATAAAAGTGCTTGGTAATATCTTTCTAACTCTCCCTCTCTTTTAGCATTTTTTTGTTGAATTTTTGCTTCTTTTAATTAGCTTAGTTTGGTAGAATTTTTGTGTTGATCTTGCATTTTTAGGGTAGAATAAATTTTGGGGATGGAAATGCTATTTTGGATCTCATATTTGGTGCCTTAGATCACTAAAATTTTTTGGAAAAAACAGAGCATGTGCGTGCGCACACACCTGTGCGTACACACACATCCCTAATTTTTGCATTCTGTGCACGCGCACCTCCCTGTGCGTGCGCACACCAGCTTATGCCCCCTCTGCTGGGAGCGTTTGCACACCCTGTGCGTCCGCACCCCCTTCTTTTTGCCTCTTGTGCGTGTGCACGGACCTGTGTGCGCACACACAGATGGCGAGATAGCTGGCATTTTTACCGTTTCATTGTTCAAAAAAAATTTTTTTTATCAGCCTTTCTGTGCGTAAGCACAGGTCTGTGCCCACGCACACCTCAAAACAAGGCCTCTGTTCGCGGCGTTGGCACACATAGTGCGAACGCACAGCCCTTTTCATTTTCCCCACCGACGCGTACGCGTCCATCACGCGTACGCGTCAACCTGCCTTTTCTCTCTTTCACGCGTACGCGTCGATCCCCATTTTTCGGCAAACCACGCGCACGGCTGATGAGCGGATAATTTATACCCTTTTTGGCATTGTTTTTACATAGTTTTTAGTATGTTTTAATTACTTTTTATTATATTTTTATTAGTTTTTATGCAAAAATCATATTTCTGGACTTTACTATGAGTTTGTGTGTTTTTCTGTGATTTTAGGTATTTTCTGGCTGAAATTGAGGGACCTGAGCAAAAATTTGATTCAGACGCTGAAAAAGGACTACAGATGCTGTTGGATTCTGACCCTCCTGCACTCGAAGTGGATTATTTTGAGATACAGAAGCCCAATTGGCGTGCTCTCAACTGCGTTGAAAAGTAGACATCCTGAGCTTTCCATCAATATATAATAGTCCATACTTTTTCCGAGATTTGATGGCCCAAACTGGCGTTCAAAGTCAGCCTAAAACTTCCTGGCGTAAAACGCCCAAATTGGCACCCAAGCTGGCGTTTAACTCCAAGAACAACCTATGCACGAAAAAGCTTCAATGCTCAGCCCAAGCACACACCAAGTGGGCTCCGGAAGTAGATTTCTACACTACCTGCACTTAGTTACTCATTTTCTGTAAACCTAAGTTACTAGTTTAGTATAAATAGCACTTTTTACTATTGTATCTTTTATCTCTGGACGTTTAGTCTTTAGACATTGGAGGCTGGCCTCACGGCCATGCCTAGACTATTTTCACCTATGTATTTTCAACGGTGGAGTTTCTACACCCCATAGATTAAGGTGTGGAGCTCTGCTGTTCTTCAGGAATTAATGCAATTACTACTGTTTTCTATTCAATTCACGCCTACTTCTTCTCCAAGATATACTCTCGTACTTAATTCAGTTAAGTCAGAATGAAAGGGTGACCCGTGACAATCACCCAATCTTCGTTACTCGCTTAGCCAAGATCGCATGCCTGACAACCACAAAGCGATCTACATGATGTTCAACTTAGTCATTGGATGACATTCAGAGTATATTCTCTTGGGTTCCCAATCAAAGATTCACATTGTCTCTCCTGACAACAGAGCATCTGAATCTAAGATTAGAACCTTCGTGGTATAGGCTAGAATCATTGGCAGCATTCCTGAGATCCGAAAAGTCTAAACCTTGTCTGTGGTATTCCGAGTAGGATCTAGGAAGGGATGACTGTGACGAGCTTCAAACTTGCGAATGTTGGTTGCAGTGACAGTGTGCAAAAGGACAATGGTCCTATTCCGACACTAGCGGGAACCGACAGATGATTAGCCGTGTGGTGACAGCGTATATGGATTTGTTTTCGTCCGAGAGGATCATAAAGCTTGTTATGAAAGGAGGTAACGCATGCTTGGAAGAAGGCAATAGGAAAGCAGAGGTTCTGAAGCAACAAAGTATCTCCAGATGCTTATCTGAAATTCCCACCAATGAATTACATAAGTAACTCTATTTTATTTTCTGTTTTATTATTAAAACTTTATAACCATTTGAATCCGCCTGACTGAGATTTACAAGGATGACCACAGCTTGCTTCAAGCCGACAATCTCCGTGGGATCGACCCTTACTCATGTAAGGTTTATTACTTGGACGACCCAGTGCACTTGCTAGTTAGCTGCACGGAGTTGTGAGAAAAGTGTGAGAACACAATTCTGTCCCGCACCAAGTTTTTGGCGCCATTGCCGGGGATTGTTCGAGTTTGGATAACTGACGGTTCATCTTGTTGCTCAGATTAAGTAATTTTATTTTATGTTTAAACTTTTTATTTTTAATTTCGAAAAAATATAGTTTTCGAAAAATTTATATTTTGTTCTTCAGAATTTTTAAGAACGAATTCTAGAGTTTCAGATGATATGTGAAGCCTGGCTGGCTGCTAAGCCATGTCTAATCTTTTGGACTGAGACTTTCACTTATCATTGCAGGAGCTTTTTGTTTCCATCAATTTAGCTGTTGTATGTGATGCTCTGTTGAAGCTTGGCTAGCCATTTGGCCATGTCTAATCTTTTGGACCGAAGCTTTCACATAAAGCTTGGCTGGCTATTTAGCCATGTCTAAATCTTTGGACCGAAGCTTTAGACTAACATTGCATGATTCCTGGAATTCCTATTAAAAATTTTGAATTTATTTATTTTCTCTTTTTTCAAATAATTTTTGAAAAATACAAAAAAAAATTAATAAAATCATAAAAACCAAAAATATTTTGTGTTTCTTGTTTGAGTCTAGTGTCAAATTTTAAGTTTGGTGTCAATTGCATGTTTTTAATTTATCTTAAAATTTTTCGAAAATCCATGCATGTGTTTTTCATGATCTTCAAGTTGTTCTTGATGAATTTCTTTGTTTGATCTTTAAATTTTCTTATTTTGTGTCCTTGCTTGTTTTTCATATGCATTTTTGAATTCTTAGTGTCTAACCATTGAAAATTTCTAAGTTTGGTGTCTTGCATGTCTTTCTTTTCTTAAAAATTTTCAAAAAATATGTTCTTGATGTTCATCATGATCTTCAAAGTATTCTTGGTATTCATCTTGACATTCAGAGTGTTCTTGCATACATTTTTGTTTTGATCTTGATTTTTTATGTTTTGTTTCATTTTTATGTTTTTCTCTCTCCTCATTAAAAATAAAAAATAAAAAAACATATCTTTCCCTTATTTCACTCATAATTTTCAAAATTTTGAATTGATTTAGTCATAAAGTTTTAAAATTTAGTTGTTTCTTATTAGTCAAGTCAAAATTTCAATTTAAAATTTCTATCTTTTTCAAATCTTTTTCAAAAGTCAAATCTTTTTCATTTTTTTTTATAATTTCGAAAACTTTAAAAATTTGATTTTCAAAATCTTTTTCTTACTTTTATTTCATAATTAATGTTAACAATTAATATTTAGATTCAAAAATTTTCAAGTTGTTACTTGCCTATTAAGAAAAGATCAATCTTTAAATTCTAGAATCATATCTTTTAGTTTCTTGTTAGTCAAGTAATCAACTTTAATTTTCAAAAATCAAATCTTTTTAATTTCCTTTTCAAATATTTTTCAAAATAAATTTCAATCATATTTTTTTCAAAACTTAATTTCAAAATCTTTTTCTAACTTCTTATCTTTTCAAAATTGATTTTCAAATCTTTTTCAATTAACTACTTGATTTTTTGTTTGATTTTAAAAGTTTTCAATTTCAATCATATCTTTTTCAAAACCACCTAACTACTTTTCTCTCTCCAATTTTCGAAAATCACTAACCACATTTTCAAAAATCTTTTTAAGAAATCAATTTATTTAATTTTCAATTAATTTCATTTTATTTCTCTTTTTAAATTTCGAATACTAACCAATAATTAAAATAAAAATAAAAATATTTTCCTTTTATTTTAATTTAAAATTTGAATTCTCTATCTCTCATCTCTTTCTATTTATTTATTTATTTACTAACACTTCTCTTCTTCTTATAATTCGAACCCTCTCTCCCTCTCTGTGTTCGAATTCTTCATCTTCTCTCTTCTTTATTCTACTCTTCTACTCTTCTACTTACATAAAGAAATCTCTATACTGTGACATAGAGGATTCTTATTCTTTTCCGTTCTCTTCTTTTTCATATGAGCAGGAGCAAGGATAAGAATATTCTTGTTGAAGCTGATCCGGAACCTGAAAGGACTCTAAAGAGGAAGCTAAGAGAAGCTAAAGCACAACACTCTGGAGAGGACTTGACAGAATTTTTCGAAAAAGAAGAAGAGATGGCCGAACCCAACAATAATGGTGGAGATGCAAGGAAGATGCTTGGTGACTTTATTGCACCCTCTTCTGACTTCTGTGGAAGGAGCATCTCAATTCCTGCAATTGGAGCAAACAACTTTGAGCTTAAGTCTCAATTAGTTTCTCTAATGCAGCAGAATTGCAAGTTTCATGGACTTTCATTGGAAGATCCTCATCAGTTCTTAGCTGAATTCTTGCAAATCTGTGACACTGTTAAGACCAATGGGGTTAATCCTGAGGTCTACAGACTTATGCTTTTCCCCTTTGCTGTAAGAGACAGAGCTAGGACATGGTTGGACTCACAACCTAAAGATAGCCTGAACTCTTAGAAAAAGTTGGTCAATGCTTTCTTGGCCAAATTGTTTCCACCTCAGAAGTTGAGCAAGCTTAGAGTGGAAGTCCAAACCTTCAGACAGAAGGAAGGTGAATCCCTCTATGAAGCTTGAGAAAGATACAAGCAATTGATCAGAAGGTGTCCTTCTGACATGTTTTTAGAATGGAGCATCATATGTATATTCTATGATGGTCTGTCTGAATTGTCCAAGATGTCATTGAACCACTCTACTGGAGGATCTCTTCATCTGAAGAAGATGCCTGCAGAAGCCCATGAACTCATTGAAATGATTCCAAATAACCAGTTCATGTACACTTCTGAAAGGAATCCTTTGAATAATGGGACAACTCAGGAAAAAGAAGTTCTTGAGATTGATACTCTGAATGCAATATTGGCTCATAATAAAATATTGACTCAGCAAGTCAATATGATTTCTCAGAGTCTGTCTGGAATGCAAGCTGCATCAGGCAGTACTAAGGAAGCTTCCTCTGAAGAAGAAGCCTATGACCCTGAGAACCCTGGAATGGAAGAAGTGAATTACATGGGAGATTCCTATGAAAACACTTACAATCCTTCATGGAGGAATCATCCTAATCTCTCATGGAAGGATCAACAGAAGCCTAATCAAGGCTTCAATAATAATAATGGTGGAAGAAACAGGTTTGGCAATAGCAAACCTTTTCCATCATCTTCTCAACAACAGACAGAGAATTCTAAGCAGAGCCACTCTGACTTAGCAACTGTAGTCTCTGATCTATCTAAGACCACTCTTAGCTTCATGACTGAAGCAAGGTCTTTCATTAGAAATTTGGAGGCACAAGTAGGTCAGCTGAGTAAAAGAGTTACTAAACTCCCTGCTAGTACTCTCCCAAGCAATACAGAAGAGAATCCAAAAAGAGAGTGCAAGACCATCTACACGTCCAACATGGCCGAACCTGTAGAGGAGGGAAAGGCAGTGATTTCCAATGAGGAAGACCTCAATGGACGTTCACTAGCCACTAAGGAGTTCCCTATTGAGGAATCAAAGTAATCTGAGGCTCATACAGAGACCATAGAGATTCCACTGAACTTACTATTGCCATTCATGAGCTCTGATGAGTATTCTTCCTCTAAAGAGGATGAAGATATTGCTGAAGAGCAAGTTGCTCAATATCTAGGAGCAATCATGAAGCTGAATGCCAAGCTATTCAGTAATGAGACTTGAGAGGATGAATCCCCATTGCTCATCAATGAACTAAATGATCTGGTTCAACTGAAATTACCTCAGAAGAAACAGGATCCTGGAAAGTTCTTAATACCTTATACCATAGGCACCATGACCTTTGAGAAGGCTCTGTGTGACCTGGGGTCAGGGATAAAAAAAAACTCATGCCTCTCTTTGTAATGGAGAAACTAGGGATCTTTGAGGTGCAAGCTGCAAGAATCTCACTAGAGATGGTAGACAATTAAAGGAAACAGGCTTATGGTCTTGTAGAGAATGTCTTGGTGAAGGTCGAAGGCCTATACATCCCTGCTGATTTCATAATCCTAGACACTGGAAAGGAAGAGGATGAATCCATCATCCTTGGAAGACTCTTCCTAGCCACAGCAAGAGCTGTGATTGATGTGGACATAGGAGAGCTAGTCCTTCAATTAAATGAGGACTACCTTGTGTTTAAGGCTCATGGATCTTCTTCTGTAACCATGGAGAGGAAGCATGAAAAGCTTCTCTCAATACAGAGTTAAACAGAGCCCCCACACTCAACTTCTAAGTTTGGTGTTGGGAGGCCACCATTAAGCTCTGAGTCTCTGTGAAGCTCTCTAAGAGCTTCACTGTCAAGCTATTGACATTAAAGAAGTGCTTATTGGGAGGCAACCCAATGTTATTTAATTATATTTATTTGTTTTCCATTGTTAATTTTATGTTTTCTTTAGGTTGATGATCATGTGAAGTCACAAAAACAACTGAAAAATCAAAAAAAGAATGAAAAACAGCATCAAAAATAGCACACCCTGGAGGATAAGCTTACTGGCGTTTAAATGCCAGTAAGGATAGCAGAATGGGTGTTTAACGCCCAGCTTGGCAGCATTCTGGGCGTTAAACGCCAGAATGGGCAGCACTCTGGGCGTTTAATGCCAGAAAGGGCTGTCTGGCATCTGGCTGGCGTTAAACACCAAAAATGGGCATCTAGCTGGTGTTTAACGCCAAAAATGGGCAGCAGACTAGCAGAGCTGGCGTTAAATGCCAGATTTGGCACACAATGGGCGTTTGAATGCCAGAATGGGCAGCACTCTGGGCGTTTAATGCCAGAAAGGGCTGTCTGGCATCTGGCTGGCGTTAAACACCAAAAATGGGCAGCAGACTAGCAGAGCTGGCGTTAAATGCCAGATTTGGCACACAATGGGCGTTTGAATGCCAGAATGGTGCAGGGAGCAGAATTCCTTGACACCTCAGGATTTGTGGACCCCACAAGATCCCCACCTACCCTACCTCTTCTTCTCTCCTCTTCACACCTTTCCATAATACTCTTCCCCAAATACCCTTGACCAATCCCATCAATAACTCTTCCCTAAATACCCTTCACCTATCAAATCCTACCCTCTTCCCCATATTCTCTTCACCACTCATATCCATCCATCATTAAACCCAACCCCTCATACACGGCTACCCTCTCTCCCTTACCCTATAAATACCCCTATTTACCACCTTCATCTTCACATAACATACACACTACTACCCCCTTGGCCGAACCACTCACCTCCCTCCATCTCCTCCATTTCTTCTTCTTCTACTCTTTTCTTTCTTCTTTTGCTCGAGGACGAGCAAACCTTCTAAGTTTGGTGTGGAAAAAGCTAAAGCTTTTTATTTTTTCATAACCATTAATGGCACCTAAGGCCGGAGAAACTTCTAGAAAGAGGAAAGGGAAGGCAATTGCTTCTACCTCCGAGTCATGGGAGATGGAGAGATTCATCTAAAAGGTCCATCAAGACCACTTCTATGAAGTTGTGGCCAAGAAAAAGGTGATCCCCGAGGTCCCCTTCAAGTTCAAAAAGAGTGAATATCCAGAGATCCGACATGAGATTCGAAGAAGAGGTTGGGAAATTCTCACCAACCCCATTCACAAGTCGGGATCTTAATGGTTCAAGAGTTCTATGCTAATGCATGGATCACTAAGAACCATGACCAAAGTGTGAACCCGAACCCAAAGAATTGACTCACAATGGTTTGGGGGAATTACTTGGATTTCAGTCCGGAAAATGTGAGGTTAGCATTCAACTTGCCAATGATGCAAGGAGATCCTCACCCTTTCACTAGAAGAGTCAACTTTGATCAAAGGTTGGACCAAGTCCTTAGGGACATTTGTGTGGAAGGAGCTTAATGGAAGAGAGACTCAAAAGGCAAGCCGGTTCAACTAAGAAGGCTTGACCTCAAGCTCATGGCTAGGGGATGGTTGGAGTTCATCCAATGCTCTATCATTCCTACTAGCAACCGGTCTGAAGTTACAATAGACCGGGCTATCATGATCCATAGCATCATGATTGGAGAGGAAGTAGAAGTTCATGAGATCATATCCCTAGAACTCTATAAGGTGGTAGACAAGCCCTCCACTTTGACAAGGTTAGCCTTCCCTCATCTCATTTGTACCCTATGCAATTCAGCTGGAATTGTCATAGAGGAAGATATCCTTATTGAAGGAGACAAGCCCATCACTAAGAAGAGGATGGAGCAAATAAGAAAGTCCACTCATGGACCTCAACAAGAGCATGAGGAAGTTCCTTATCATGAAATCCCTGAGATGCCTCAAGAGATGCATTTTCCTCTACAAAACTATTGGGAGAAAATCAACACCTCCTTAGGAGAATTGATTTCCAACATGGGACAACTAAGGATGGAGCACCAAGAGCATTCCATCCTCCTCCATGAAATTAGAGAAGACCAAAGAGCCATGAGGGAGGAGCAACAAAGGCAAGGAATAGACATAGAGGAGCTCAAGCACTCCATAAGATCTTCAAGAGGAAGAACTAGCTGCCATCACTAAGGTGGACCCGTTCTTTAATTTTTTTTGTTCTTATTTTTTTGCTTTTTTTTATTTTTATGCTTTATGTTTTGACTATGTTTGTGTCTTTATTACATGATCATTAGTGTCTAGTGTTTATGTCTTAAAGCTATGAATGTCCTATGAATCCATCACCTTTCTTAAATGAAAAATATTTTTAATTGCAAAAGAACTAGAAATGCATGATTTCGAATTCTATCTTGAAATTAGTTTAATTATTTTGATATGGTGGTATTACTTTTTGTTTTCTGAATGAATGCGTGAACAGTGCATATTTTTTAATTTGTAGTTTATGAATGTTTAAATTGTTGGCTCTTGAAAGAATAATGAAAAAAGTGAAATATTATTGATAATTTGAAAAATTATATAATTGATTCTTGAAGCAAGAAAAAGCAGTGAAAAGCTTACAGAAAAAAAAAGAGGCAAAAAAAAAAAGAAAAAAAGAGAAAGAGAAAGAAAAAGCAAGCAGAAAAAGCCAATACCCTTTAAACCAAAAGGCAAAGGTAAAAAGGATCCAAGGCTTTGAGCATTAATGGATAGGAGGGCCCAAAGGAATAGAATCCTGGCCTAAGCGGCTAAACCAAGCTGTCCCTAACCATGAGCTTGTGGCGTGAAGGTGTTAAGTTAAAAGCTTGAGACTGAGCGGTTAAAGTCGTGGTCCAAAGCAAAAAGAGTGTGCTTAAGAGCTCTGGACACCTCTAACTAGGGACTCTAGCAAAGCTGAGTCACAATCCGAAAAGGTTCACCCAGTTATGTGTTTGTGGCATTTATGTATCCGGTGGTAATACTGGAAAACAAAATGCTTAGGGTCACGGCCAAGACTCATAAAGTAGCTGTGTTCAAGAATCAACATACTAAAATAGGAAAATCAATAACACTATCTGAATTCTAAGTTCCTATAGAAGCCAATCATTCTGAACTTCAAAGGATAAAGTGAGATGCCAAAACTGTTCAGAAGCAAAAAGGCTACAAGTCCCGCTCATCTAATTGGAAATAAGTTCATTGATAAGTTTGGAATTCATTGTATATTCTCTTCTTTTTATCCTATTTTATTTTTAGTTGCTTGGGGACAAGCAACAATTTAAGTTTGGTGTTGTGATGAGCAGATAATTTATACCCTTTTTGGCATTGTTTTTACATAGTTTTTAGTATGTTTTAATTACTTTTTATTATATTTTTATTAGTTTTTATGCAAAAATCACATTTCTGGACTTTACTATGAGTTTGTGTATTTTTCTGTGATTTCAGGTATTTTCTGGCTGAAATTGAGGGACCTAAGCAAAAATCTGATTCAGAGGTTGAAAAAGGACTGCAGATGCTGTTGGATTCTGACCCTCCTGCACTCGAAATGGATTTTCTGGAGCTACAGAAGCCCAATTGGCGCGCTCTCAATTGGCTTAGAAAGTAGACATCCTGGGCTTTCCAGCAATATATAATAGTCCATACTTTTCCTGAGATTTAATGGCCCAAACTGGCGTTCAAATTCAGCCTAAAACTTCCTGGCGTAAAACGCCCAAACTGGCACCCAAGCTGGCGTTTAACTCCAAGAATAGCCTATACACGAAAAAGCTTCAATGCTCAGCCCAAGCACATACCAAGTGGGCCCTAGAAGTGGATTTCTACACTATCTACACTTAGTTACTCATTTTCTGTAAACCTAAGTTACTAGTTTAGTATAAATAGCACTTTTTACTATTGTATCTTTTATCTCTGGACGTTTAGTCCTTAGACATTGGAGACTGGCCTCACAGCCATGCCTAGACTATTTTCACTTATGTATTTTCAACGGTGGAGTTTCTACACCCCATAGATTAAGGTGTGGAGCTCTGCTGTTCTTCAGGAATTAATGCAATTACTACTGTTTTCTATTCAATTCACGCCTACTTCTTCTCCAAGATACACTCTCGTACTTAATTCAGTTAAGTCAGAATGAAGGGGTGACCCGTGACAATCACCCAATCTTCGTTACTCGCTTAGCCAAGATCGCGTGCCTGACAACCACAAAGCGATCTACATAATGTTCAACGTAGTCATTGGACAACAGCTGGAGTATATTCTCTTGGGTTCCCAATCAATGATTCACATTTTCTCTCCTGACAACAGAGCATCTAAATCTGAGATTAGAACCTTCGTGGTATAGGCTAGAACCATTGGCAGCATTCCTGAGATCTGGAAAGTCTAAACCTTGCCTGTGGTATTCCGAGTAGGATCTGGGAAGGGATGACTGTGACGAGCTTCAAACTTGTGAATGTTGGGCGCAGTGACAGTGTGCAAAAGGACAATGGTCCTATTCTGATACTAGCGGGAACCGACAGATGATTAGCCATACGGTGACAGCGCATATGGATTTGTTTTCATCCGAGAGGATCATACAGCTTGCTATGGAAGGAGGTAACGCATGGTTGGAAGAAGGCAATAGGAAAGCAGAGGTTCTGAAGCAACAAAGTATCTCCAGACGCTTATCTGAAATTCCCACCAATGAATTACATAAGTATCTCTATTTTATTTTCTGTTTTATTATTAAAACTTTATAACCATTTGAATCCGCCTGACTGAGATTTACAAGGATGACCACAGCTTGCTTCAAGCCGACAATCTCCGTGGGATCGACCCTTACTCATGTAAGGTTTATTACTTGGACGACCCAGTGCACTTGCTGGTCAGCTACACGGAGTTGTGAGAAAAGTGTGAGAACACGATTTCATCCCGCACCAACGGCCTTTTGTGCGTACGTACGCCCCTGTTTCTTCCAATATACTTCTTTTTTTCTCTTCTCTCTACCTCTTCTCTTCTTTTCTCTTCTCCTCTTTTCTTTTCCTTCTTCAATGACCACTCACCACTATACTTCACCACCCACAACACTCACCTTTAGTTATTTAGCTTAGTTAGTTTAATTTTCTATTCTGATGCTAAGTGTTGGATAATTGAGTTGATTTGTTGATTGTGTTGAGATATTGCTGCTGAAGTGTTGAGATTGTTATTGCTATTTATTGTTGAATATCTTTATTGAGGTTGTAAATTGTTTCTTGGTGTTGAGTTCTTCATGTTTAATTTTTCACATACCAAGTACTCATAACATTGCCTTTGAGAATCTCTTTTGGATTTCTGAATTACATGTTTTGGCCACCATGTAATTTGATTTCATAATCTATCATTAGGCAATTTAATTGTAGTTGATGCAATTTTTTTTAGGTGATGCTTGCTATGATTGATTTTTATTTAAGTCACTTATTTGATGCATTAGCATTGACAATTGTGAAATTAGATCATAAGCTTACCTAATGACACTTTTTGAGCTTTTTAAGCTTTGTGGACTATGCTTGCCATGTTTTCCACTTCATGTCAATTAGGTGTTGCTTCATTATCCAATTCACAATTTCTTGATTCTTGCTTGAATACTTTTATACTTCTTTATTACTTGTTTGTTTATCTTAACCTACAAGTTCTCTTTAAGGTATTCCAAGTACACTAGAATGAGTGAAGTGCATGCTTATTTTGTCTAATTGGGACCTGGCTTACCATGCTAGTGTGTGTGTGTTCTAAGATGCACAACTTAGAATACACACACTTATTTCCATGTCACAAACTTATTCACTCACTCGTTTTAGTGATTAATGCCTCACTCCAACAATCTCTGCTTCCTTGTTTTTGCATTCACTCATCTTGCCATCCTATTTCTTATTTTTCATGGATGAGTCACCATAAACAACAAGGGAAGCAGGAGAAAGAGCATGCAGCAGCCGATTGATCCACCAGCTGAAGGTGGCAATCCGAAGTCACCACACTCCCTAGCTCACCTTTGAGTGCACGGAGAACCGTTCAACCCTTTAAGTGTTGGGAGGTTGTCATCGATCGACCATCTTGGGTGACATACTCTAATCCTAACACTTTCATCTTCTTTTTGAATTCTTAGTTGCATTTTCTTTCTTGGTTTGTATATATTTTAGAGCTTAGGCTAATCAAAGATGCAAATATTAAGCTCACTTGACCATATATAACCTTACCTGTACCCTAACCCCATTACAACCATGAAAAGTCCTCATGATATTTGTATGCATACATTGAATAAGTGTTGATTGTTAGATGAAAGACAAATCTTAGAAAGTATGATTAGAAGAGAAATGAGTGAATTGACCCTATACACTTGAGTGATTAGAGCGGATACACATCCGGTGAGTGTTCAAACGCTCAATTACATGTTTCCACTTATCATTATTGCTTATCTTGCAAGTTGTTAATGCTTTTCAATAACTCTAATCAATTATGGATTTGACTTGGTTAAGATTGCTTTATCCCTTATGTTCATATCTGTATTCTTGGAGTTAATTTATTTTGACTAAGTAGTTGCATTCATGTAGATAGATTGCATATAGGTAGTTTACTTGCTTTGAATAAATGTAATACCCCTTGTTTCCTTCTTGAGTATAGCATGCTATTGTTTAAGTGTGGGAATGTGATGAATCCACATTTTATGGTATTTATTTGCTCAATTTAGGTGGATTTCATCAACTTTTCCTACACTTATTCAATGAAATAGCATAGTTTTATGATTTCTTCCTAAATTGTGCTTGAAAGTAAAAACATGATCTTTAGGCCTTTTAATTTATAAATTTTGTTCACTTTAATCCCATTTGATGCCTTGATGCGTTTGCTAAGTGATTTCAGCTTTCCAAGGCAAGTATGGATTGAAGAAGTGAGAAAAAGAGCATGCAAAAGGGAAGAAACTATGAAGAAATGGAGTTTGGAAGATTCAGCAATCCATGCGTGAGCACAAGCACTGCATGCACGCGCACAAGTGTGAGCTTGGTGATGCGTACGCGTGATTTACACGTACGCGTGGAAGTAAATTTTGCTCAGCGACGCGTATGCGTGACCGAGTCACGTGAGCTCATTAATTGCAAATCGCTGGGGGCAAATTCTGGGCCTCCAAAACCCAACCCAACTCATTTCTGAAGCTATTTCAACCCCAATTCAAGTGGAAGCAAGGGGGCAATTAAGTTTAGCTTTTACATGTTTTCCTCTTAGTTTTCTAGAGAGAGAAGCTCCCCCTTTCTCTAGAATTAGGTTAGGTTTAGTTAATTTCTCTTTAATATCTGTCTTGAATTCTTGTCTTAATGTAGTTTCATTTATGTTTTCTTGCTTTATTGTCTTACTTCTTTTAGTTCTTCTTCTTAATTTCTCTTTTATGTCATTTTTCATTTTATGAACACTCTTGTACTTCTTTAATTTTTATTAATGCAATTTATGTTTTATGTTCATTTAATGTATCCTTTAGTTGTTATTATCATTTTTTTTGCTTTTGGTAGTTGGATTTTATTTTTAATGCATTTTAATATTATTTTATTCTTTTGCACACCAAGTGTTTGACAAAATGCTTGGCTTAGTTTTTACATAGTTTTTCTTCACTCTTGGCTTGGTATTGAGGACTTTGGTGCTCCTTGAGTCATTGATGTCCATTCTTGTTTGATACATTAGAGTAGTTAGTTGATTTGGTTTCCCTTGACTCTAAGTGACCCATTAATAGTGTTGATTGGGACTTAGGGATTGGAATCAACTATGCCTATTTGACTTATCCTCGATGTAGGGTTAACTAAGTAGGATTAACTCTTCATAATCATCATGTGTTTGTGGTCAATGACTAGGATAGGTAAGCTTAGCTCCCAATCCTTGCCAAGAGGTTTCTTGCATTTGAATTTTCCTTTCCTTGCATTTAATTGCTTTGACTTTTATTGCTTTGACTTTTAATTCCTTGCATGATCATTTGATTGCTTTCATTTAATTTCTTGCATGTTAAGTTACTTTCTTGCTATTTATATTTCTTGCTTCTCTTGCAATCAATCATAGCCAATAATCTTAGCACTTCATTTGCAACTCCTAGGGAAGACGACCCAAAATTTCAAACTCCCGGTTATTGTGTTTTGATTATGACTATCTTTTGATCTAAATTTGATTGGGAATTAGTTGTTGATCTAGACTACACTTGCAATGAAGATATCCTATTTTGATTAATTCTAGATCGACGAAAAAAATTCCTTTTTATCATAAATCCACAAAATCAAAAAAGAAAACGAAGAAGAATAGGAAGAAGAAGGATGAGCAGCAAAGAAGAATAACGAGCAGAAGAAAAGAAAAAAGAAGAAGAACGACGAGCAGCAGAGATTGCAGATCTGAAAATTAAAATACAAATCGTTAATGTTGAAGAAGAGAAGAGGAAGAAAAATGTTTACGTTGAAAAAGATGTTTTTCTGTTACGTTGATAGGAAGGAGAGAGGGGCACCCGTATATTTCACGTAACTTGGGGGAGGGAGGAGGCGCGTTAACGAAAAACTGCTTGGATAACTTGGATAGGTATTTTATATGGATGTGGAACATTATTGATATTATTATATTTTTTTTTACTTTAATCAATAATGCTCCACATCCATGCAAAAAATCTAACCAAGTCATCCAAGCATTTTTTTAAACGCGCCCCTCCCAAGTTATGTGAAATACACGCACGCCCCCACCCCCTCCTATTAACGTAACAGAATTAAGTAAAACTTCTTCTTCAACGTTAACGATCTGCATTGCAATTTCGGATCTGCTCTCGTCGTTCTTCTCTGCTCCTCATCGTTCTTCTTCTTTTTCTTCTCTGCTGCTCGTTGTTCTTCTTCCTATTCTTCTTCGTTTTCTTCTTCGATCTGTGGATTTATCTTCTTCATTTTCAGATTTCAATAGGCTATCAAAATAATGAATGATTCAACTTTAAATCAGTTGAATGAGAGTGATTTAGATTATTCTTCTGAATCCTATCAAGCGGACGGGGTTTGGATGATTCAATTTTGAATTGAATTAAATGGACGCAGGTGTTCTGAATTGAATTGAATTGAATTTATATATACAATTTTCGGTTCATTTTGCATTGTACATTGATTTCGCTTTGATTTATATTTTGGGTTCATTATACAAGCAGTTGTTTGAATTTGAATTTATATAATGAACAGTGTTCCGTTCATTTAGTATTATACAATGGTTTTACTTTAATAATATGTTCGGTTCATTATGCAGATAGTTGTTCAAATTTGAATTTATATAATGGACAATATTCCTTTCATTTAGTGTTATACAATGGTTTCACTTTAATAATGTGTTCGGTTTATTCTATAGTCCAGGTGTGTTATGGATGAACAATTTGTCCCAAAGGTTGGGATGATTTTTAAGACACTAGAAGAAGTTGGAAAGTTCTACAAAAATTATTCCAAACTTGCCGGATTTTCTACCAAAATAAGGAACACGACTCGGAAGGGAGACAAGATTAAGAATCAATTAATCGTATGCAGCAGCGAGGGGAAGTGGAAATCCAATATATCTCCAACTCTGAAGACAAACCCCTCAGCTGGCATAAACTGTCTAGCAAAGATTTATGTACACATATTGAAGGATGTCGGTCTTTGGACAATTTTCAAAGTTGTTCTGAATGATTCACACCTTTGCTCTCCAGACCGAGCAGAGATGCTTAAACAACACAGGGAGCTAAGTATGTTTGTGCATCGGACCATATAAAACAATAAGGAAGTTGGAATCAGACCGAGCAAAACTTACCAATCATTCATAGCAGCAGCGGGCAGTCATCGGGAACTAAATTTTATAGAAAAAGACGTTAGGAATTACATCACAAGGGAAGTACGGAATGTGTCCAAACAAGACGATTCCAAAGAATTCAGGAAGTACTTATTAAGAATGAAAGAGAAGAATCAAAATTTCTTTTTCGAGCTCAACCTTGAAGGCGATCACTCCATCAAAAATGCATTCTGGGCCGATGCAAGAAGCAGAGCTGCATGCAAGTATTTTGGAGACGTCGTTTCATTCGACACCATGTACAATATAAACAGGTATTCGATTCACAAAAATTAACTCTTAGGTTCTCACAGGCAACACATTTCGGTTCATAACTGTTGCCAATGTCCATTTTTGCAGGTACAATCTGGTTTTTGGTTCTTTTGTGAGCGTGAATCACCATGGTCAGTTGATACTTCTCGGATGTACTCTGATGAAAAATGAGGACATCAAATCATTCAAATGGCTATTCGAGTAGTGGCTCCATTGCATGGGAGGGAAGGCACCAAAAGGCATTCTCACCGTCCAATGCAGATCGATGCAAAGGGCCATCGAGATGTGATGAATGGATTTTTGCCAGTAAAGAAATTCATAAATAAGTTCTCGTTGCAAGTATAGTTTCTAAACTAACAATAATCCTTTCATACAAAAATTTGGTTGTCACAAGTAACGAATCCCTAATAAAATTGATAACCGAAGTATTTAAACCTCGGGTCATCTCTCAAGGAATTTTAGGGAGGTGTATTTATTATTGGTTATGAAAGATTATCTTTTTGGGGTTTTTTGAATAATGAACAGGAAAAGTAAATTGCAAGAATTAAAGTAATAACTAATAAAGCTCTTAGCAAGGTATGAGAACTGAAAATCCTATCCTAGTTATCCTTATCAATTGTGATGAGAATTGTTCATTACTCCTACTTAGTTAACCCTTACTAAATAAAGGAAAGTCAAGTGGACTAATCAATTTGATTCCTCAAGTCCTAGTCAACTCCTAAGGAAAGACTAGCTTTAGAGGGATCCAAATCAACTAGCGAATTCCAATTATCAATCAACAAGGGAGTTTGATAACTCAAGTGTCAGCAATTACTCAACCAAAGCCAAAAGGAGAGAAATCTAAATATTGAAAGCATCAATCACATAAATTGAAGAAAGCAACCATAAATCTGAAATACCTCAAATTGCATTAAATAAAGAAATCAAATCTAACATGGAGTTCATAAACCAAATTGGGAAAATAAACAAACTAAAGTAATAGAATAAATAAAAGTAGAAGAGAAACTAAATTAAAGGAACATTGAACCTGAAATTGAGAAGAAATAAACCTAACCTAAGAGAATTCCTAAATCCTAAAACTTAGAGAGAGGAGAGAGCCTCTCTCTCTAGAAAACTACATCTAAAATCTAAAATGTGAATAATGAATGGTTGTCTGAATGTCTCTTTGATTCCCCCACTTTGTAGCCTCTATTCTGTGTTTTCTGGGTTGAGAACTGGGTCAAAAACATCCCAGAAATCGCTGGGGGCGAATTCTGCTACGCTGGATTTTCTGCAGAACGATACGTGGGCGTGATGCACGTGTGCGCGTCATTTATCTGTATGGCCACTATAAATAATTATATATAATTTCGAAGCCCCGGATGTTAGCTTTTTAACGCAATTGGAACCGCCTCATTTGGACTGCTATAGCTCAAGTTATGGTCGATTGAGTGCGAAGAGGTCAGGGCTGACAGCTTTGCAGTTCCTTCAGCTTCTTGTATTCCTTCCACTTTTGCATACTTTCTTTCCATCCTCTAAGCCATTCCCGTCCTATAATCTCTGAAAACACTTAACACACATATCAAGGTATCGAATGGTAATAAGAGAGAATTAAAATTAGTAATTTAAGGCCAAAGAAGCATGATTTCAATCAAAGTACAGAATTAGGAAGGAAAATGTAAAACATGCAAATTCAATGAACAAGTGTGAGAATAGTGGATAAAATCCACTCAATTAAGTACAAAATATACCACAAAATAGTGGTGCATCAAGATGTGCATGCCAACCACAATTCACTGGTGGTGCATCTGGCACATCATGAAGAAGATCCTAAGAAAACTAAATGGCTACAAGCGACACAAGAAAATTGAACAAAAGATGAGCCACGTCGTTTGGAACTCGTTCACAAAAGATGTATTCAAAAGAAACTGGAATGATTTTGTCACAAAGTTCGGCGTCGGAAGCAATAAGTGGCTCTCAGGTAACCGGCATTCTTAATTCAATTTATTTTGATGCTGTTACTTTTTTGGTTAAAACGTGCATAACTTTCAGTTTATCAGAGCTCATGTTTTTGGTTCATTCTGCAGAACTATACGAAGATCACTATTTATAGATTCCAGTTTACCTGGATCACCACTTTTGGGCCGGGATGAGAAGTACACAAAGGAGCGAGAGCATGCATGCATTTTTCAACAAGTTATTTAGACGGAACAGCTCCTTGATTCAATTTGTGAAGCAATACGATAATTGCCTAGCAAGCAGAGAGCAAAGAGAGAGAGAATTTGATGCTGTAGATTTTTACACCGTGATACCATGTGTAACAAAATCAGCAATAGAGGCTCAATTTCAGCACATGTATACCCACGAGAAGTTCAGGGAAGTTCAAGGACAATTCAGAGGAAAGGTGAACTGCATCACAAGATCAATGCATTTCACCCTAGGTTTTACAACATACAAAGTCGTAAAGCAGGTTTCTAACTCCACATTCAACAAGTTTTTTGTCACCTACGACACAGTATCACGAGAAGTAAAGTTCCAGTGCTTGCTATTCAACTTAAGGGGCATACTGTGGCGAGTAGATAAAGTGGCACTGAAATATATACTAGAATGCTGGAGCAAGAACATAAAGAGGAGGCACACACACATCGAGAGCAGCCAAGACGAGCCTCTATTGGAGCCAAGAAGCAAGAGATTTGACGATTTGGTGTTTTGGTCTCACAATATTTGCGAATTCGCATCAGAGTCCGAGGAGTTTACCGGAATTCTGCACCGGGCTTTTGACAATGTCATGGTCGAGATGCAATAATATCAAGCGAAAAGTAACGAAAAAGTTTGTTATCTCATGAAGAAGCGACATTGAGTGACGTGAACGACCTTCAAATCCCGCCACGTGTGAGAACAAGAAGCTGCCCCAAGAACAAACTAGGATCAAAATTAGAAAAAAAGATCGCAAATTCCACAAAGAAAAAGAAAAAGCCAGCTCCAAGCGAGGTAACATTGATTTGCTTTCAATTAGGAAAAATTCGTTTGTGCATTTTTCTAATATACGATTTATTTTGTCTTTTGTAGTTGAACCTTTTAGACGGTGGATCAACGATTCAGTCAAGCTCCAGCCTTTACAATGCACAGGATATGAATTATCCCAAAAAGCATTATAGGAGTTTTAGTTTTTATTAACACAAATTTTCATTCATGTATGAGCAAATTTCAGTTCATTGAAGATATAGGAGGGATAATTTCTGATTGATGTTAGTCTTTACTAAATAGTTACTTTTTAGTTTTTCAAATTAGCTTTCTGAAATTATTTATTGAATAGTCACTTTATTGAATAGTCACTTTTTTGTTCATTGAATAGTCACTTTATTCTGTTATGTCAAAGAGTTCAGGTATTTTTGAAACTGAATACTGATATATATATTTTTTTCAAATTATATTTCTGCAATAGTGATATATGCACTTTTTCGGTTCATCTTGTTTATTAATTTTAGTTCAATTGTGTTTTTGGGCTCTTAATGTTTAATAAATACCCTGAATCCATTCACTGTGAACCTAAAAAAAACAACAGCTAGACAGTTCCAACAGATATATACATTAACATAAGATTTTTCATTAACATTAGATTTCTAATAACATTTACATTAATATTCACATATATACATTAAAGAAGCAGTGCTTGCTTTTTTAAACAAGTTAAACAAAATAGGATTAATTACAACCAGTCAAACAAACTATATCCTGCTTACTATTTATATCCCCAAATGTGATTTAAAAAACGGGCTGGAGAGGGTAACAGATGGCTTTAGGAGTCTTATGGCTTCAAATGCCCGAATCACTTGGTCTCTGATTTTATTCATTTTATGCAATAGAATGTTTGGACCATATTCATACCTGAAGGCAACAATTTCTTCCTACAATTTAATTGAAAGGAATTAGTTACATAAGAAATGAACCCAACTGAAAAAAGAAATGAAACAAATTTTATTAATTTAAAAATTACTTACTTGTGTCCAGTTTTTATATTGATACCTCTTCCCTTTTTTGATCTTTCGAGGATCAATTGTTTCTAGCCATTTCATGACGTATATCCCGTAATCATAGCTAAGCAAGAAATAAGTAAAATATGATTAATAGTATACAAAATAAAACACATTAAAAATAGCACTATAGCAGAGAAAATTTTTTACTTTGTTTGTTGACCACTGAGCTGATATACTCTGCTTCTAATCCCTTTCCGTCCTCCATTAAGGGTTCTGCCCCAGTGTAAACCCTCATCTGGGAGACTATTAATCCCTGAAAAGGATATAAAAGTAAGAATAAAGTAAATGTAAATCACCAACTACAATGAATCAAACTCTGTTCATGTTTGAGAAAAATGTGATAAACATTTAATGAGCAAGGAAAATATTTCTACATGTAAATGAACTCAACTGAACACTTAAGGATGAAGTCAATGTAAATCACCAACCCAAATGAACCGAATTTCTAGACCACGCAAAAGTTCCTCTCATCAAAATGGCACCATTGCCGGGGAACTGCTAACGTGTGCCTTATTATTGGTTATTGTAAATATTTTTTATTTTGCTTGTTTATTTATTTTTATTTTTCCTTTTTAATTTTATTTGCTACTATGAACTCTCACCCCTCTTGCTTTGAATTTGGTTTTAACTTTGTTGAAGGAAATAGAAGTTACAGCAGGAATATGCATCAAGGTCAGACCAATCAAGGATGGATGGAGCCAAGAGGATTGGTGCACGAATTGTGAATCACACTTTTCACAACTCGTACCACTGACCAGCAAGTGCACTGGGTCGTCCAAGTAATACCTCACGTGAGTAAGGGTCGAATCCCACGGAGATTGTTGGTTTGAAGCAATCTATGGTTATCTTGTAAATCTTAGTCAGGAAGTCAATTATGTTTATCAGTTGAATTGCAAATAAACAATAGAGCATGGATCAAAGGTTACTTGTTATGCAGTAATGGAGAATATGTTGGAGTTTTGGAGATACTTTGTCTTCTGAATCTCTGCTTTCCTCTGTCTTCTTGTTCACGCACGCACTTCCTCCTATGGCAAGCTGTGTGTTGGTGGATCACCGTTGTCAATGGCTACCTTCCATCCTTCCAGTGAAAACTACGCTCACGCGCTCTGTCACAGCACGGCTAATCACCGGTTGGTTCTCGATCCGGTTGGAATAGGATTTACTATCCTTTTGCGTCTGTCACTAACGCCCAGCCTTCAGGAGTTTGAAGCTCGTCACAGTCATTCAATCCTTGAATCCTACTCGGAATACCACAGACAAGGTTTAGACTTTCCGGATTCTCATGAATGCCGCCATCAGTTCTAGCTTATACCACGGAGATTCTGATTAAGAGATCTCAGAGATACTCATTCAATCGGATATAGAACGGAGGTGGTTGTCAGGCACACGTTCATGGGTTGAGGAAGGTGATGAATGTCTATCCTTGTGCAAAGTATAAACTATTATATATTGCTGGAAAGCACTGGATGTCTACTTTTCAACGCAATTGGGAGCATGCCATTTTGAGTTCTGTAGCTCCAGAAAATCCACTTTGAGTGTAGGGAGGTCAGAATCCAACAGCATCAGCAGTCCTTTTTCAGCCTGAATCAGATTTTTGCTCAGCTCCTTCAATTTCAGCCAGAAAAATACCTGAAATTACAGAAAAGCACACAACTCATAGTAAAGTCCAGAAATATGAATTTTTCCTAAAAACTAATAAAAATAGACTAAAAACTAACAAAAACATACTCAAAACTATATGAAATTATCCCCAAAAAGCGTATAAAATATCCGCTCATCACAACACCAAACTTAAACTGTTGCTTGTCCTCAAGCAACTAGATAAATAAAGTAGAAGACTAATAGGTTGAGAAGCAATAATATCTCAGAGTTTTTGATTGAAGCTCAGATTCTAATTAGATGAGCGGGACTAGTAGCTTTTTGCTTTTGAACAGTTTTGGCATCTCACTTTATCCATTGAAGCTCAGAGTGATTGGCATCTATAGGAACTTAGAATTCAGATAGTGTTATTGATTCTCTTAGTTCAGTGTGATGATTCTTAAACACAGCTTCTTTATGAGTCTTGGCTGTGGCCCTAAGCACTTTGTTTTCCAGTATTACCACCGGATACATAAATGCCACAGACACATAACTGGGTGAACCTTTTCAGATTGTGACTCAGCTTTGCTAAAGTCCCCAATTAGAGGTGTCCAGAGTTCTTAAGCACACTCTTCTTTTTGCTTTGGACCTTGACTTTAACCGCTCAGTCTCAAGTTTTCACTTGACACCTTCACGCCACAAGCACATGGTTAGGGACAGCTTGGTTTAGCCGCTTAGACTAGGATTTTAGTCCTTTAGGCCCTCCTATCCACTGATGCTCAAAGCCTTGGGATCCTTTTCATTTGCCCTTGCCTTTTGGTTTTAAGGGTCATTGGCTTTTTCTGCTTGCTTTTTCTCTCTCTTTTTTTTTTTTGCAAGCTTTGTTCTTTGCTGCTTTTTCTTGCTTCAAGAATCATTTTCATGATTTTTCAGATTATCAATAACATGTCTCATGTTCATCATTCTTTCAAGAGCCAACATATTTAACAGTCTTAAACAACAAATTCAAAAGACATATGCACTGTTCAAGCATTCATTCAGAAGACAGAAAGCATTGCCACCACATTTAACTAATTAGAATTTCTCTTATTAAACTCGAAATTTTATTGCCTCTTATTCAAAAGATCTACTACTTTATTCATGTTTGCTGATGATGAGAAAAATAAACTATAGCTTAATTGGAGATAAAATCAAAATAGATACTAATTACTACTATATGACTTCTAAGGTAAACTTTTATAAGGACACTGTCACAGAGTTAAGGCAGAAATTGGAAATTAACAACCTTTATTCTGGGGGCACGGGGGTTCCTCTGATCCTTGGGGTGCTTGGTCCTACAAGAGAAGACTTTTGGCGCTTCAGTTCCCTTAAGTCACGCCCCTGCTCCTCTTGTTCTTTAAACATATAGGTCAGCATTTGACTGTGTTCCTTCTGTTCTTTTATTATTTGCTCCATAGCTTCCCGTATCTTGGTAACGGACGTCTCAAGATACTCCCAGTATTCAGCTTGAGGGATCTCTGGGAGGAATTCCTGTGCTCTCTTCTTGATGGGATCCTCCTGTGCTTGTTGTTTTTCCATTGATGCTTTAGTGATTGGCTTTTCAATTAGGATATATTCAGTTATTCCCATCCTTACTCCAGCGTCCTTGCAGAGCAGAGAAATCACGCTTGGATAAGCCAACCTGGCCTCTTTTGAATTTTTGTTAGCAATCTTATAGAGTTCAGTTGAAATCAGCTGATGAACCTCCACTTCCTTTCCCATCATGATGCAATGGATCATCACTGCTCTTTTGACTGTGACTTCAGAACGGTTGCTAGTAGGCAACAGAGAACGCCCAATGAAGTCCAGCCATCCTCTGGCGACTGGTTTGAGATCCTCCCTCTTGAGTTGATTTGGGACACCCTTTGTGTTGGTGGTCCACCTGGCTCCAGGGATACATATGTTCTCTAGAATCTTTTCCAGGTCAATGTCTGCTCTCATCATCCTCCTGTTGAAGGAGTCTGGATCATCCTTTAGCTGAGGTAGCTTTAAGATCTCCCTGATCTTGTCAGGGGTAGTATGAACAATCTTCCCTCTGACCATGGTCCGAAATTCATAGAAGGCAGTTCCAGATAGTTTTTGCTTGTCAGTCTGCCACATATTAGCATAGAACTCCTACTTTCATTTCAGGATTAGCTAGGACTTCCCAGTTCTTGATTCGAATTTGCTCCTGGATCTCTGGATATTCATCTTCTTTCAGATCGAATCTAACTTCCGAGATCACTGATCTCAGACCCATTACTTTAAGATAATGGTCTGAATGTTCTTTAGATAAGAACTTCCCTTGATTCCAAAGTGGTTTTGGAACGCTCTCTTTCTTGCCTCTTGGAGTGGGTTGTTTTCCTTTAGGAGCCATGATCTTAGTGATCTCGGATAAACACACCAAACTTAGAGGTTTGCTTGTCCTCAAGCAAAAGAAAAGAAAGGAGAGGGATAGAAGGAGAGCTAGGTGCAATCGTTGATGGAGGAGGAGGGAGGCCGAACCCAAATTTAAAGGGATGGGGGGTGGGTTTTCGAAAAATTGGAAAAGATAAGATAAAAAGATTGAGTTGAAAAAGATAAGTTAGAAGATATAGTTTAATTTTGAAAAGATATGATAGATTTTTGAAAAAGATAAATCTGAATTTTGAAAAAGATAATATGGAGGTTTGAAAAAGATATGGATTAGTTGAAAAGATTTTAGAGTGAAAAAGATAGATTTGTTTTCAGAAAAGATTTGAAAAGAGTTGGATTGAATTTGGAAAGATGGATTTTTAGAAATTAAGGATTTTAGAAATCAGGGTTCTTGACATGTTCATGTAAAAATCATGCATTGAAGCATAAAATTTGAAATTAAAATGGAAATACGTGTGGAAAAAATGAATTTGGCTCCTCCCTGCTTTCCTGGCGTTTGAACGCCCAAACACTGCCTGTTTTGGGCGTTCAGCGCCCAATTGCTGCTCTCCTGGGCGTTCAACGCTCAGCTGCTGCCATTACTGGCGTTCAACGCCCAGTGGGTGCCCCTTTCTGGCGTTGAACGCCCAGCTGCTACCATCACTGGCGTTCAGCGCCCAGTGGATGCCCATTTTGGGCGTTGAACGCCCAAAATGCACTTTTACTGGCATTTTCTTGCCAGTGAGATCTTTTTCTCTGTTTTGTGTGCCGAGGTCTTCTGTAAATGATTATTTACCTTGTTATCAATGAACTCTATATAAACAAATAAAAATAAAAATAGATATAGGGCAAAAATGCTTAGAGGATTGTTGCCCCATGGCTGGGTTGCCTCCCAGCAAGCGCTTCTTTATTGTCTTTAGCTGGACCTTGCTGAGCTTTTAATCTAGCTTCAGCCTTGAGCATTCTTGCTCAATGTTGCCTTCAAGATAATGCTTGATTCTCTGTCCATTGACAATGAACTTCTTATCAGAATCAATATCTTGAAGCTCCACATAACCATATGGTGACACACTTGTAATCACGTATGGTCCCCTCCACCGGGATTTCAGTTTCCCGGGGAATAGCCTGAGTCTAGAGTTAAACAACAGGACCTTCTGTCCTGGTTCAAAGATTCTAGATGACAGCTTTCTGTCATGCCATTTTTTTTATTTTTCTTTATAAAGCTTGGCATTTTCGAAAGCTGTGAATCTGAATTCCTCTAGCTCATTTAGCTGGAGCAATCGTTTTTCTCCTGCTAATTTGGCATCAAAGTTTAGGAATCTGGTTGCCCAGTAGGCCTTATGTTCCAGTTCCACGGGCAGGTGACATGCCTTACCATACACGAGTTGGTATGGAGATGTCCCTATGGGGGTCTTGAATGCTGTCCTGTAAGCCCACAGAGCATCATCCAGGCTCCGTGCCCAATCCTTTCTACGGGTATTTACTGTCCGTTCCAGGATTCTCTTTAATTCTCTGTTAGAGACTTCAGCTTGCCCATTGGTTTGTGGATGATATGGAGTGGCCACCTTGTGGCTAATTCCATACCGAACCATGGCAGAGTAAAGCTGTTTATTGCAGAAGTGAGTGCCCCCATCACTGATTAGTACTCTAGGGATACCAAACCTGCTAAAGATATGTTTCTGGAGGAACTTCAGCACTGTTTTAGTATCATTGGTGGGTGTGGCAATAGCCTCAACCCATTTTGATACATAGTCAACTGCCACCAGAATATAAGTGTTTGAGTATGATGGTGGGAAAGGTCCCATGAAGTCAATTCCCCATACGTCAAACAACTCAATTTCCAAGATTCCTTGTTGAGGCATGGCGTAACCATGAGGCAGGTTACCAGCTCTTTGGCAACTGTCACAATTACGTACAAACTCTCGGGAATCTTTATAGAGTGTGGGCCAATAGAAGCCACATTGGAGGACCTTGGTGGCTGTTCGCTCACCTCCGAAATGGCCTCCATATTGAGATCCGTGTCAATGCCACAGGATCCTCTGTGCTTCTTCTCTAGGCACACACCTACGGATAATTCCGTCTGCACATCTCTTAAAGAGATAAGGTTCATCCCACAAGTAGTACTTTGCATCAGTAATTAATTTCTTCTTTTGTATCCTGTTGTACTCCTTGGGTATGAACCTTGCAGCTTTATAGTTTGCAATATCGGCAAACCATGGTGCTTCCTGAATGGCGAATAAATGCTCATCAGGAAACGTCTCAGAGATCTCAAGAGAAGGGAGGGACGTCCCTTCCACTGGCTCTATCCGGGACAGATAATCAGCCACTTGGTTCTCTGTCCCTTTTTTGTCTCTTATTTCTATATCAAACTCTTGCAGAAGCAATACCCATCTGATGAGCCTGGGTTTTGAATCCTGTTTTGTGAGTAGATATTTAAGAGCAGCATGGTCAGTATACACAATCACTTTTGATCCTACTAAGTATGATCTGAACTTGTCAATGGCGTAAACCACTGCAAGTAGTTCTTTTCTGTGGTTGTGTAATTTTTTTGGGCATTATTTAGAACGCGACTGGCATAATAAATGACATGCAGAAGCATGTCATGCCTCTGTCCCAATACTGCACCAATGGCATGATCACTGGCATCACACATTAGCTCAAATGGTAATGTCCAGTCTGGTGCAGAAATGACTGGTGCTGTGACCAGCTTAGCTTTCAGCGTTTCAAACGCCTGCAGGCACTTTGTGTCAAACACAAATGGCGTGTCAGCAGCTAGCAGATTGCTTAGAGGTTTTGTGATTTTTGAAAAATCCTTTATAAACCTCCTTTAGAATCCTGCGTGCCCCAGAAAGCTTCTGATTGCCTTAACATTGGCAGGTGGTGGTAATTTTTCAATTACCTCTATTTTTGCTTGATCCACCTCTATTCCCTTGTTTGAGATTTTATGCCCAAGAACAATTCCTTCAGTCACCATGAAGTGACACTTTTCCCAGTTTAAAACTAGGTTGGTTTCTTGGCATCTTTTCAGAACAAGTTTCAGGTGATCAAGACAGGAGCTGAATGAGTCTCCATATACTGAGAAGTCATCCATAAAGACTTCCAAAAATTTTTCCACCATGTCAGAGAAAATAGAGAGCATGCATCTCTGGAAGGTTGCAGGCGCATTACATAGCCCAAAGGGCATCCTTCTATAAGCAAACACTCCGGATGGACATGTGAATGCTGTTTTCTCTTGATTCTGGGGATCCACTGCAATCTGGTTATAGCCTGAATAGCCATCCAAAAAGCAGTAATAATCATGACCTGCTAGTCTTTCTAGCATCTGGTCTATGAATGGTAAAGGAAAATGATCCTTTCTGGTGGCTGTATTGAGCCTTCTGTAGTCAATACACATGCGCCACCCTGTAACTGTTCTTGTAGGAACCAGTTCATTTTTTTCATTATGAATCACTGTCATGCCTCCCTTTTTTGGGACGACTTGAACAGGGCTCACCCAGGGGCTATCAGAAATGGGATAAATAATCCCAGCCTCTAGTAATTTGGTGACCTCTTTCTGCACCACTTCCTTCATGGCTGGATTTAGCCGCCTCTGTGGTTGAACCACTGGTTTGGCATTATCCTCCAATAGGATTTTGTGCATGCATCTAGCTGGGCTTATGCCCTTAAGGTCACCTATGGACCACCCAAGAGCTGTCTTGTGTGTCCTTAGCACTTGAATAAGTGCTTCCTCTTCCTGTGAACTTAGAGCAGAGCTTATGATCACTGGAAAAGTATCACCTTCTCCTAGAAATGCATATTTCAAGGATGGTGGTAATGGCTTGAGCTCGGGTTTAGGAGGTTTTTCCTCTTTTAGAAGAAATTTCAGAGGCTCTTTCATGTCCTCTGAATACTCCAAATCAGGCTGAACATCTTTAAAGATGTCTTCCAACTCTGATTCGAGACTCTCAGCCATGTTGATCTCTTCTACCAAGGAGTCAATAAGATCAACTTTCATGCAGTCTGTTGATGTGTCTGGATGCTGCATGGCTTTGACAGCGTTCAACTTGAACTCATCATCATTGACTCTCAGGGTTATTTCCCCCTGTTGGATGTCAATAAGGGATCGTCCAGTTGCTAGGAAGGGTCTTCCTAGAATGAGAGTAGCACTCTTGTGCTCCTCCATTTCCAGCACAACAAAGTCAGTGGGAAAGGCGAATGGCCCAACCCTGACAATCATGTCTTCAATCACGCCTGATGGGTATTTAGTGGAGCCATCAGCAAGTTGAAGACATATCTGGGTTGGTTTAACTTCTTCAGTTAAACCAAGCTTTCTGATAGTGGATGCAGGTATTAGGTTGATGCTTGCCCCAAGATCGCATAAAGCTGTCTTGGTGCAATCACCTTCTAATATGCATGGTATCAGAAAACTCCCAGGGTCTTTAAGCTTTTCAGGAAAGCTTTTCAGAATGACTGCACTGCATTCTTCAGTGAGGAGAACTCTTTCTGTTTCTCTCCACTCCTTTTTATGACTCAAGATCTCTTTCATGAACTTGGCATAAGAAGGTATTTGCTCAAGTGCCTCTGCAAATGGAATCTTTATTTCAAGAGTCCTTAGATAATCTGCAAAGCGAGCAAATTGCTTATCCTGCTCCTCTTTTCGGAGTTTTTGAGGATAAGGTATCTTGGCTTTATATTCCTCAACCTTAGTGGTTAAAGAAGCCTTTTTAGAGGGGTTGTTATCAGCACTTGTGTGTGTCTGGTCCCTCACTGGCAATTGAGTGCCAGAGTCAGAAGCTGGAGTGAAACTGGACGCCAGCTCCTTGTCTGCTTCTGGCGTCTGAATGCCAGAACTGTGCCCATTTTGGGCGTTCAACGCTGGATTCTGCCCTATTTGGGCGTTCAACGCCAGATTCTTGCCCATTTCTGGCGTTGAACGCTAATCCTGCCTTGTTTCTGGCGTTGAACGCCAGTTTTGGGCATGGTCTGGGCGTTCAGCGCCAGCCTTCCACCAATTCTCTGGCGTTTTAGCGCCAGAATTATTTTTCCCTGGGCTCTTACTGTCCTCAGGTGAATCTTTGGTGGGTTGCTCATTTCTTGACTTTTTGATGCCTTGAGGTGGGGTATTTAATGTTTTTCCACTTCTTAATTGAACTGCTTGGCATTCTTCTGCTATTTGCCTTGATAGCTGCTGCTTTGTTTGCTTAAACTGTTCGTCCATATGTATATTAGCTATCCTTGTCTCTTGTAGCCTGTCCTTGAATTCAGCTAGCTGCTTTGTTAGAAAATCCAATTGCTGATTGAATTCAGCAGCTTATTTTACAGTACTGAATTCAGCAGTTACTGTTTCAACCTCTTCATTCATGGAAGGGTTGCTGCTTAGGTACAGATGCTGATTCCTAGCAACTGTATCAATGAGCTCTTGAGCCTCTTCAATTGTCTTTCTCATATGGATAGATCCACCAGCTGAGTAATCTAGAGACATCTGAGCTCCTTCTGCAAGCCCATAGTAGAAGATGTCTAACTGAACCCACTCTGAAAACATTTCAGAGGGGCATTTTCATAGCATCTCTCTGTATCTCTCCCAGGCATCATAAAGAGATTCATTATCTCCTTGTTTAAAGCCTTGGATGTCCAGCCTTAGCTGTGTCATCCTTTTTGGAGGGAAATATTGATTCAGGAATTTTTCTGTTAGCTGTTTCCATGTCCTTATGCTGGCCTTAGGTTGGTTATTTAACCACGTCTTAGCCTGATCTTTTACAGCAAATGGAAACAGTAATAGTCTGTAGACATCCTGATCTATTTTCTTATCATGTACTGTGTCAGCAATCTGTAGAAACTATGCCAGAAACTCTGTAGGTTCTTCCTGTGGAAGACTGGAATACTGGCAACTTTGCTGCACCATGATAATGAGCTGAGGATTCAACTCAAAGCTACTGACTCCAATGGAGGGTATGCAGATGCTACTCCCATATGAAGCAGTAGAGGGGTTAGAATATGACCCCAGAGTCCTCCTGGACTGTTCATTTCCGCTTAGATCCATGATGGAGAAAGGGAGATGATGTAAGATAGAAAAAATATTTTTATTTATTTATTTATTAATTTATTTCGAAAATAAAATAAATCAAAATAGAATAAATAAAAATGAGTAAAAGATTTTCGAAAAAGTGAGAAGAGAGAAAGTGGTTATGAGATTTTAAAAAAAAAAAAGATATGATGATTTTTGAAAAAGGTTTTAAATTTTGAAATAAAAATCTGAATTTTTAAAGGTATATTTCGAAAAATTGTTTTCAAAATAGAGAGAAAGGATATTTTTTATTTTTAAGAGGAAGGAGAAAAACAATAAGATGGCACAAGATTTAAAATTTTTTTTAGATCTAATGCTTCTTATTTTCGAAAATTTTGGAGGGAAAACACCAAGGAACACCAAACTTAAAAATTTTAAGATCAAGTCACAAGGAAAACTCAAGAACACCAAACTTAAAATTTTTAGAAAACCAAAATAAATTTTCGAAAAACACAGCAAAATCAACAAGAAAACACCAAACTTAAAGTTTGGCACAAAATTTAATAGAGAAAATATTATTTATGAAAAAGGTTTTAAAAAGAGTGTACCAAACTGCCACGGGCTTAGACTAACGCTCTAGCCAATTGGGCAGTAAATGTAACACTTGTTTTAAAGAAGGATATTTTTAACCAAGAATAATAATAAGAGACTCTAAACCAAAAAGAAAAATTTTCCTAATCTAAGCAACAAAATAATCCGTCAGTTGTTCAAACACGAACAATCCCCGGCAACGGCGCCAAAAACTTGGTGCACGAATTGTGAATCACACTTTTCACAACTCGTACCACTGACCAGCAAGTGCACTGGGTCGTCCAAGTAATACCTCACGTGAGTAAGGGTCGAATCCCACGGAGATTGTTGGTTTGAAGCAATCTATGGTTATCTTGTAAATCTTAGTCAGGAAGTCAATTATGTTTATCAGTTGAATTGCAAATAAACAATAGAGCATGGATCAAAGGTTACTTGTTATGCAGTAATGGAGAATATGTTGGAGTTTTGGAGATGCTTTGTCTTCTGAATATCTGCTTTCCTCTGTCTTCTTGTTCATGCACACACTTCCTCCTATGGCAAGCTGTGTGTTGGTGGATCACCGTTGTCAATGGCTACCTTCCATCCTTCCAGTGAAAACTACGCTCACGCGCTCTGTCACAGCACGACTAATCACCGGTTGGTTCTCGATCCGGTTGGAATAGGATTTACTATCCTTTTGCATCTGTCACTAACGCCCAGCCTTCAGGAGTTTGAAGCTCGTCACAGTCATTCAATCCTTGAATCCTACTCGGAATACCACAGACAAGGTTTAGACTTTCCGAATTCTCATGAATGCCGCCATCAGTTCTAGCTTATACCACGGAGATTCTGATTAAGAGATCTCAGAGATACTCATTCAATCGGATATAGAACGGAGGTGGTTGTCAGGCACACGTTCATGGGTTGAGGAAGGTGATGAATGTCACAGATCATCACCTTCATCACAGTTAAGCGCGAATGAACATCTTAGATAGGAACAAGCGTGTTTGAATGGAAAACAGAAATACTTGCATTAATTCATCGAGACACAGCAGAGCTCCTCACCCCCAACAATGGGGTTTAGAGACTCATGCCGTCAGAGAATACAAAGTTTAGATCTAAAATATCATGAGATACAAAATAAGTCTCTAAAAGTTGTTTAAATACTAAACTAGTAGCCTAGGGTTACAAAATATGAGTGGACTATGATGGATGATGCAGAGATCCACTTCTGGGGCCCACTTGGTGTGTGCTGGGCTGAGACTTAAGCAATTCACGTGCAGAGGCCATTTGTGGAGTTGAACACCAGTTTTTATGCCAGTTTGGGCGTTCAACTCCAGCTTTTGATCCTTTTCTGGCGCTGGACGCCAGAATTGGGCAGAGAACTGGCGTTGAACGCCAGTTTACGTCGTCTATCCTTGTGCAAAGTATGGACTATTATATATTGCTGGAAAGCCCTAGATGTCTACTTTCCAAAGCAATTGGTAGCATGCCATTTTGAGTTTTGTAGCTCCAGAAAATCCACTTTGAGTGCAGGGAGGTCAGAATCCAACAGCATCAGCAGTCCTTTTTCAGCCTGAATCAGATTTTTGCTCAGCTCCTTCAATTTCAGCCAGAAAAATACCTGAAATTACAGAAAAGCACACAACTCATAGTAAAGTCCAGAAATATAAATTTTTCCTAAAAACTAATAAAAATAGACTAAAAATAACAAAAACATACTCAAAACTATATGAAATTATCCCCAAAAAGCGTATAAAATATCCGCTCATCAAGGATCCAATCAACCCTTTAGGCAACAACACCCTCCAAGATATCATGGACAACGGCCATTCTACAACGCATACACAGCTGATAGATATGGTGGACAATCTTGTAACTACCAACAAGCCCCACCCCGTGCCTATAGACCATCCTCTCAACATAACCTCGAACCACCACACTCACAAGCTTCTCTTCACCATTCGCCACCGTATGATCCTTTTCCACCCCAGTTCCAATCCAATCACTCCCAAGCACCACCACTTCCTTATGTCTCATGTCCAAATCCATCACCCCGAGAATTAGAGGTTCACCTCAAGGAAACAGTAAATAAACTTCAAGAAACTATTCGACAACTGGAGCAAGCAGTAATTCAATTAGTTTCTAGACGCGCGAACATTCAAGGGCCAACCACAGCCCCATGTGGACAATCTAATGAAGAGCGTAGCATGAAGAAGATATTAGAAACTCTAGTGGACAAGACAGAGCAGGAATTCGTACTCGAATAAGTAGAAGAAGTTGTCATTGTACAAGAAGAAGAGTTGGTTGAAGATCTAGGAGACGCTGAACCTCCATGGGAATCTAGAGCTGAGGTGAACTCCGTCAAGGACTTTACAGTTAATGCTAAGGAGGATATTGCACAATCCCCAAGGTAAGTCGTTTATGAAGAACTAGACGGAATAACCCAAGACACAAATTCCCTTGATAATGATAGTCGCAAGTCAAGCTCTCTTAGTAATGAACTTGCATCCGCAAGTGAATTCTCTGAGATCGAAGAATCTTCCCCAAATGAATACGAAGATGATGCAGAGGTAGATTTCTCTCAACCTCCCATCTATGACTCAAGTGATGAGGAAGACATAGAAGACTTTGACCAGGACTCAGATGCATTTGAAGAACCTTACAAGGAAGTGGAGGAATTCACAGAAGAATACAAGGGAGTAGAACTCACAGAACCATTGGAGTCACCTACCCCAAGGCCATTACCGCCTAATACAAGCTTCAAGTGGGTATAATCCTTAACCTTTAACTTTACTTATTCACTTGAATATGGTTTACTTGAAACAGATGGCCAACTTAGAGCTCTATGCGGCTTTAAGAGTAAGAGGGAAATGGCTCGTGCTCAGAGCTGGTGTACAAGGTTCAATAAGGTTCCACGCTTCAACTTGAAGTGCACGGATTGGTATCAAGCTCAATTGAATGGATCTCGGAAAACGTTTGGTCACTATGGTGAGAATCTACTTTCTAAATCGCCCGAATGGAAAAATATAGATCAAGACGGAGGCGAATTTAGATCCAAGGCTTGGGATCCTGGAATCTATTCTGACATTCGTCACTCCGGAAGCCTGAAAATCTGTTTGAAGCTGCTCAGAAGCTTTACATGCCTAGTTTGGGACCCCGGAGGCTATTGGCATTCCAAGCACTGGTGGAGATTTCTGGATGAATTTAAACACAAGCCACCATAACAGGAAGCTCTTCAAATGTCCAACTTAAGGACTTTAACTAAAAGTGCTAGGTGGGAGACAACCCACCGTGGTATGATCGTTCCTTTTGCAATTTTAATTTTATTTAGTTTTGTTTGTTCTTGAATTTTATTTCATGTTATTGAACCTAGAATCATGCACAGCATTCACATCAAGCATTGCATTCTGCATATTGCATTCCGCATTCTGCATATAAAACAAAAACAAAAAAAAAGAGGGTGCACGACGCGACCGCATACCTCATGCGATTGCATCAAATGGCGAACTACACTTCCCACGCGACCGCGTCATCCACGCGGCCGCGTGAACTAGAGATCGGCGTCAACATCCAACGTCCGAAAAGTTAGGCTGGAATCGTGCGGCCGTTGTGCGTCTAGCACAAAATGGCCCACGCGATCGCATGCCCCATGCGATCGCGTCACATGCACACAACCAATCCCACGCGACCGCGTGAGCGACGCAATCGAATCGCATGGATTGCACAATTCCCAATAGGAGACAGAGAGTTGCGCTGGAACGACGCTGGATTCGTGCGTTTAGCACAATTTCCAGCGACGTGATCGCATGCCCCATGCGATCGCGTCATCCCTTCTTTTACCCCCTCCATGCGATCGCGCGCCCCACGCGATCGCGTCAACCCCATTTTCACCCCAACCACGCGACCGCGTGCCCCACGCGGCTGCGTGGATTCAAAAATATAACCCCCCAGTCACGCGAAACCCTACATTCGCGCAGCCCCCCCCCCCACTTCCTCTTCTCCCTCTCTTCTTCTCCAACCCTCAACAGCCACCACCACACCACAACCCAGACGCCGCCGCCACCAAGACACCGCCGCCACCTACCCCCTCCCTCCTTCCCCCTTCTTTCTTCCTCTTTCTTCTTTCTCCCTCCTCCTTCGCCACTGCTCCCCTCCGCGCCACCACCCACCGCCGCCAACTGTCCCAACCACGCAGCCTCCCACCACTACCCGCAACCCCCAACTCTCTCCCCTACTTCCCCCATTACCCTTCCCAAAGCCCCTACCCTCCTAACAGCAGCAACCGCCGTGCCCACCACCGCCAACCGCCACGCCGGACGTCACCGCCACCACCCCAGCCACCTCTGTACCCCAACCTCCCTCTTTCGCCTTCCAGGTTCCGCAACACGCAATTCCTTTTATCCGTTCGTAGTTTATTCTTATTTTTCCGTTTTTTTTCATGTTAGGATAGTTAGATATGCATGTTGTAGTGGATTTTAGGTTGTTAGGTAGCCTAGGATGTGGTTAGATATTCATTATCCTATTGCTCCTTTGCCACTTTGTGTTTTCTTTGACTATTTGCCTATTTGCTTTCCTATTTTTATTATATCCTGGTTTCTGTTTTTCAGGATGTCAGATTCCCAGAGACAGGGCAAAGGCAAGGCCACTACTGGCAAAAGGAAACGAGGTGAAGCCTCCGTGTCTATCATCGACTTCATGCATGACGCCTCCTTGCGGGAGAAAGCCTTTACCCCGCAGGAAAAGGCCGACCGGCTACTTCCCGCCACTGACCCAGTAAAGTTTGCAAACCGATACTGTGAGCTGAAGTATCCGGTGTTTGCAAACTCCAGGAACCTATATTTGGAGCGGACTTTGAAGATCCCAGAAGAACTCCAGCAATACACCTCTGATCAGATCAAACAACGAGGCTGGTTCTTTTTGGAGAGACCTCTGAATGATGTTAATGCATCTTAGGTTAGAGAATTCTACTGCAACTACTTCAAAACTTTCCTAGATGCAGTAAACCTTAGAGGGAAGCAGATATTGGTTACTGAGGAGGCAATAGAAGAGGTTCTGAAACTTCTGCTTAAGACTGATCAGACAGATGGCTATCAAAAAGCTGAGGAGGATATGCGCTTCATGAAGTTTGACTGGGATGCAGTCAAGGCTCGGATTGCCCTTGACCCGTCCGTTCCTTGGATCATGGGTCAGAACACCACCATGCCCAAAGGGATCAAGCGGATTTACCTGAACGATGAGGCTCGGCTATGGCATCAGATCTTCAGCAACTACATTATGTCGAGTACTCACGAGACTAAGATACCAGCCGCTATGATCACCCTCCTATGGTGTGTGATGGAGGGCAAGGACCTGTACCTGCCACGCTTTATCCGGTACTACATGGTCAGGGTCCACATCCGCGGCACTCTCCCCTTTCCCTATCTGGTTACACAGTTGGGCCGTCGGGCTGACATGCCATGGGAGGATGCTGATGAGAAGCCACCTGCTGCAGAGTGCAAGAAGCTTATCCCGCACAGCAGGAACTTCCTGGCCTTGGGCTACAGACCTCCATTCCTGACTGCCACTGCTGATGATACAGCTACACCATCTGCCGGTCCCTCTTCCTCCACTGCTGCACCATCCACCCCTGCCACCACCACTGCACCTCCACCTGCCACAGAGCCTGTCTATCATCTGGTGCACCGCTTGTTTTGACGACTTGACCAGATGAAGCGTCGCAACAAGTGACGCTATGAGCACCTGAAGCTGATGATACGATCTGGCGATATCCCCTCCGAGCCTGACACACCTTCTGAGGCATCTGAGGAAGAGACGGACGCGCCCGAGGTAGAGACCCATCCCCAGGGAGAGGCAGAGCAGGCAGACACCCAACAGGCAGCACCCCAGCAGATCCAGGCAGTAGATCCTGAGATCCCCATTCAGACAGTCCCTCCTCTCCAGCAGCCAGACATTCAGCTAGCCACCACAGAGACACCATCTACCATTTCTTCCAGTGATGACACCCCTTCACACCCTGTGTGAGTGAGCATCAGGGACGATGCTTCATTTTAAGTGTGGGGAGGTCACCATCTCTGGCGTATTATCTTGGTGAACCACTACAGACTCTTGTTCTTTTATTTTGGATATTTTTCTGTATTTTTCTCTTTATTTTTATTTTTATTTTCTGAGTACTTATACATTGCTTCTTTCATGTATTTTTACTCTATTTCTGCATTTTGCATTTTTAGTTCATATTTTAGCCACTAAGTTAGTTTGCAATTCTAACTTATTAGTGGATTAATTAGTATAGTTTACCCTTTTTATCATAAGATAGCTTAGTTTAAATTGAAAATATAAAAAGGAAGTAAGCTAGGAACTTGAACATAACAGATTTAAATCCATAAGCCTTGTATATATACCATTACATCATGTAGTTAAGTTAACAACACTTCATCAAGGAGAAACACTAGAACTTTAAAGCCATTCAATATAATTTTTACATTGAGAATAATGAGAATTTTTAACTAAACCTGCATGACATACATAAGTGATAAATGATTTTTGAGCTAGAGAACACATAGCCTGTGAGTTTTGAGCTTAATTGTATGGTTACATTCAAACCATAATTTTTATTCCTGTGTGTTCCGCCCTTCTTTTATATTCTGGTATTCTTTACTTTGTTTTAATCTATATGTCCAATTATAGAATATAGAATATAGAATATAGATACATACCAAAAGAATGATTGAGGCCATCATTTGATTTTAGCTCACTTATCCCAAAATAACCTACCTTTTCACATCACCCTTGTTAGCCCCCTTGAGCCTTTAAATCCCTTTTTTATTCTATTAGCCACACTACTAGCCTTAAGCAGGAAAATAAAATAAAATCCCAAGTCGAATCCTTGGTTAGCTTAAGATAGAAAAATATGAATAGTTTAATTACGGGAAACCTATTGGGAACATGGATGATAAAAACAAGAGGTAGAAAAATTGAAAAGGATAAAAATAACTCAAAATAAGAAATTTTGGGAAGCATGCTCATGAGAAATCAAAGTGATTAAATTACCATGTGCTTTTAAAAATAAAGTTATTTTTCAGTATTTAATAAAGGGGATACAAAAAGAATTCCCCAAATGCAAAATAGAAGCAATGCACATGGGATAAAAAAAAATATAAAAATTGAAACATGAGCATGTAACATCAAGTGGGAAAATATGGGAAAATAGGTAAAGAAGTTTTGTTTTACTAAGTATGTATGTTAGGTGAGATCTTAGTCTAATTAAGGATTCACTTATTAGCTCACTTAGCCTTATACATATATCCTTACCTTTACCTTGACCCCATTACAACCTTAATTAAAGACCTCATGACTTTTGGTATGACTGTATTCTATAATTGTTGATTGGTTAGATGAAGAACAAAGTTATAGAAAGGAAGAATAAAAAGAGGAATAGAGTGATTAACCCAATAAACACTGAGTGACTAGAGAGTAAACACAAATCCAGTGAGGGTTCAATAGCTCATTAACATTTATCTCTGTTTGAATTATCTAATTGTCTTGCAAGTTCATAAAATGCTTTTTCTCCCATCTCAACTGTAAAAGTGCTTATTAATTATCTAAGGCTTGGCTATATATATATATGACTCCTGGAGGATGTGAATTAATTCAACTACCTGTAAGCTTTATATATGAGTGAATAAAGTAGAATTGCATGATGCATCATTCATTTAGGTAGTTGCATTTAGATTAGATTGCATTGCATGACATTCCATCACTTTAACCTTACTTATTACCTTGGAATTAGCATGAGGACATGCTATTGTTTAAGTGTGGGGAGGTTGATAAACCCATATTTTATGATGTATTTTGTGCTTAGTTTGAGTGATTTATTCAATCCTTCACCCACTTATTCATGTTAATTGCATGGTTTTACTTTCCCTTCCCTATTATGTGATGTATGTGAAAAACATGTTTCCTATGCTTTTAAATTAATTATTTTAATTACCTTTATTTCCATTCGATGCCGTGATTAGTGTGTTGAGTAGTTTCAGATCTTCTAAGGCAGGAATGACTCAAAGGATGGAAAGGAAACATACAAAAATGGAAGGAAAGCACAAAACGGAGTCCTTGAAGAAACTGGCATCCACGCGATTGCATGGACGACGCGATCGCGTGCCAAGCGCGAATCAGCAACGACGCGGCCGCATGAATGACGTGGCCGCATGACTGACGCGACCACGTGGCAAGGAAAAGCTCCGAATGACGCGACCGCGTGACCCACGCGGACGCGTGACAGAGGCTACGTACCAGAAATTGCAGAAAACGCTCACAGCGAATTCTGAAGCCCTTTTTGGCCCAAATCCAAGTCTAGAAGGCATAGACCAGAGGTTATGAAGTGAAGGAATGCATCCATTCAAAGGAGAGCTCGCCAATTTCCACTTCTCATGTTTTAGATCTAGTTTTGAGAGAGGTTCTCTCCTCTCTCTCTCTTAGGATTAGGATTTAGGACTTCTCTTAGTTTTAGGAGTAACTCTCAATCCCAGGTTCTTTATTTTTATTTATTCTTCCAATTTAGTTTATGAACTCTTCATGTTAGATTACAATTTCACTTATTAATGTTATTTGAGGTATTTCAATTCATGATTGGTTTCTTTAATTTATGTTATTGTTGCTTTACATCTGAAGGCATTTTTTATTCCAGCAAATTTACTTTTTCCTCTTTTGGTTTTGGTTAAGAAAGCAGTAACTCAGGAGTTATCTTATCTCAACATAATTGATAACTGTTATCTTTGCTAATTGAATTGAACTTCAATAATCCCAACCTTTTCTTAGGAAATAAATAGGATTCGAAGATCAAGCTAATTAGTCCCTTGACTTTCCTTTGCTTTAGTAAAGGTTGACTAAGTGGAATTAAGATTCGACTTTCATTGTTGTTGATAAGAATAACTAAGCCTGGACTTCCAATTTCTCATACCTTGCCAAAAGTTTGCTTTACAGTATTTGTTTATTTATTTTAATTGCTATTTAAATCAATTGTCATATTTGTCCCTCATTCTTAAAACCCCCAATTCTACAATCTCCATAACCAATAATAAGAACATACTTCCCTGCAGTTCCTTGAGAAGACGACCCGAGGTTTGAATACTTCGGTTATCAATTTTTAAGGGGTTTGTTACTTGTGACAACCAAAATGTTTGTATGAAAGGACTTTTGAAGGTTTAGAAACTATACTTGCAACGAGGATTATCCGCAAATTTCTAGACCACGCAAAAGTTCCTCTCATCAAGGCTCATAAGGGAGGCACAACACTATACTCTAGTACACGACGTCCTATACAGAAGAGGGATATTAACACCCCTCCTCAAATGCGTCCTAACCTCTGACACAAAGGAAGTCCTGGAGGATGTTCATAGTGGTATGTGTGGTAATCATATGGGAGCTCGGGTACTGTCCAAAAAGGTGATCCGAACCGGCTTCTTCTGGCCGATCCTGTAAAAGGAAGCAGTTGAGTTCATAAAAACATGCCCACCATGCCAGAAGCACGCGAATTTCTATGTAGCTGCACCTGAAGATCTCATCAGCGTCACCTCACGCTGGCCGTTCGTGAAATGGGGACTCGACCTCCTCAGACCTTTCCCCTAAGGATCAGGACAAGTCAAATTCCTCATATTAGGAGTAGACTACTTCACAAAGTGGATTGAGGCAGAGCCCCTAGCCACTGCCACTGTCCAGCAAAGTCGAAGATTCTTATACAGAAACATTGTCACAAGGTTTGGGGTCCCTTACTCCATCCCCACAGACAATGGAACTCAATTCACTGATACGGGTTTCAGAAACCTAGTAGCCGACTTAAAAATCAGACACCAGTTCACCTCAGTGGAACACAATAGGCCAACGGACAGGCTGAGGCAGCAAATAAGGTCATACTGGCCAGGCTGAAACACTGACTACAGAACGCAAAGGGAGCTTGGGCCGAAGAAGCTCCCCCAAGTCCTATGGGCGTATCGAACAACACCACATTCCACCATAGGCGAATCACCTTTCCGACTAGCTTACGGAATGGAGGCAATGATTTCCGTTGAAGTAGACGAAGGATCCCCCAATGTGATCTTCTAAAATGAGGAAATCAACTCCCAAACAAAGAGAGAAGAGCTCGACCTTCTTCCAGAAGTCTGAGAAAGAGCTCGGATTAGGGAGGAAGCCCTGAAGCGTCGAATGGCACTAAGATACAACTGGAAGGTAATCCAACGAAGCTTCGCAACCAACGACCTTATCCTGATCCGAAACGACATAGGAGCAGGCAAGTCGAAAGAAGGAAAGCTAGCTGCAAACTGGAAAGGACCATACCGGGTAGTGGAAGTACTAGGGAAAGGTTACTATAAGGTGTCCAACCTCGAAAGGCGGGAGCTCCCAAGAACCTGGCACGCCTGTAACCTAAGGAGGTACTATAGATAGAAAGCCTTGAACCAAGATGCACTCTTTTTTTCCAACAAAGGGTTTTTTAATGAGGCACCAAGACAAGAGCTAAGGGACGCCTGAGCTACAGGGTAACCAGGCATGTATAGAAATTTTCATCTCTTGGAAATTTATTCTAATAAAAGCAATCATTCTTCAAAAGTTTCCTACCCAGGCGCATTAATTTATGCTCGAAAAAATGCGAAAATCATTGCCCAACCCAATGTGGTCGGCAAGATAAAGCGACGAGGTTCAAATTAATGTGAGAAGTTATAAAAACAACTCGTACAAAGCGGCCTATCAAGGTCGGAGAAAAAAAAAGAGTTACAAAAATAACTTAAAAAGGCCCGACAGAATGAAGTCGGACCACCAAAAGGACAGCTAAAAGGAATAGAAAACACTTCAACCATGCAAAGGTCGGGAAAAAACCCAAAGTCAAAAACACTCAAAGGGCCCCCCAAAAAAAGGTAGAAACACTACCCCTGAAAGTCACTAAAGTAACAGTTGAAAGGTAGTAGTTCGGAGAAGAATGCTACTTAAAAAGCTGACAGAACACGACTAGGGGCCCGAAGCACAAACGCTAACTAAAAAGTCGTCAAGGAACGACTAAAAAGTCAAAGTGGACCAACCAACAAACTCACAGCCAAGCCAACTCGGACTTTACCAAATAAAGGTTATCAAAAGCAGCCAAAAGGCAAAACGCAAATGTCCGGAAAAGCTCAGCCAAGCAATAAAAGGTAAAGGTTTGTTATGAACATTACTTAAGAGAGATTTGCTGAACTATCAAAAACAACCAAAAAGTTCAAAAAGTTAAACATTAAACTTAAAAGTTGCTAGGAGCAACTAAGAGGTAAAAGTGTTTTAACTATGGGCTAGTACAAAACCAAAATATCCATCAAAGACCCACAAATCGGGCCATACCAAAACATAACACAAACAAAGTAAAAGTGTTCATAAGCAAGGTCACAAAGGGTCCAACTTCTCGCTTGTCATTGCATATTGAGGAGGAGGAGGAGGAGGAGGGATAATCGAGATCGGAACTGCCGTGACAACGCCATCTGGCCCATTTAAGATCTCCACATCAGGGTCGGCCTCAGACTGGGCAGCCTCAGCAGAAGGGGTTGGGAAAGCCTTAGCCTGGGGGTTGGGCACCGAGATCTTATCCTCGTCCAGAGCAGGAATGATCTTACCATCAACCACCACATTGTCCATACTAAATAAGGAGAGGTCGAGATCGGGAGCCAAAACCCGGACCTGATCCTTCAGATTCTCATACATAGCAGTCATACCGTTTACCACGTTCCCCTGCAACTCAGCATAATCACCATAAGCCGACTGAAGCTTCTCCTTCACTTCAAGGAGCTCGGCATATGTCCGGGTATGGCTTTCCTTGGCCTTCTTCACCATGTCCTCCAACAAATTAGAAGCAGCCTCAGCTTTAGTAGCTCGGGACTTCTCCTTCTCTAGTGCAAGCTCCAGTCCAACATTCTTCGCTTCCATCTCGGCTCTTAAACCATCAACCCTCTCAAATTCGGCCTTCGCACTCCCCAAGAAGGCACTGGTGGCATTAATCAGAGACTTCTTAAAATCTCTTGCCAAGATGGCATTCAGGTTAAACATCCAGACACAGTTACGAGCCATATACTAAAAGTGGTTGAGGATGGATACGTCGTCAGTAGAAATAAAACCATGAGGTACGATATGCTCCTCAGCCTAGGCCAGACCATCAAACTCCTTGTCATTGATGTCAACCACACCAGACGTCTTCTGCTTCTTAGGAGCAGGCCCAGAGCAAGAAGGGGAGGAAGTAGCGCCCGAGCTCACCACGGGCGGGTCGATAGGAACCAGGCGGATGTTGGGAGTCGGGATGACCTTTCTCGGGCCCTGAGGACCCGAGTCCAGCTTCTTTGGAGGAAGCTAAGAGGAGCTCTCCCCAGCCGCTTTCCTTTGAATATTCTGAGCAGCCACAGTCTTCTTCGTCTTGCGCAAAAACTTCATAAAATCAGATCCTGAAGCCATCTCTGCAAAAGAACCACGAAAACATCATCAAAAGATACAACTAAGAGAAAATAAAGGAACAAGAGGTCGGATACTACCTAACTCGGACCAGAGAAGGCTGGGATCCCCTAAAAACTTCTTCGTGTCTTAGTGAGGAGCTCGACCCCAGTGCTCCTCTAACACACCTACAAAAGCCCGCTCCACCTCGTCTAAACTCTCTAGTGTATACTTGGCCACTACATGGTTCTCTTGCCAACAAAGGGGAAAGGAAGGCTCATCATTCTCATCCAAAAAGAAAGGATGGACCTTATCTATAGCTCGGACTTTAAAGTAAAAGTTGTTAAAATCGTGGAAGGAGTCGTCAAAGATAGCAAAGACCTTCCTACCCTTATTAACTCGAAAAGAGATCCAAGAAGCCTTCTCCTTGGTCGACCCAGGCTTGGTTAAAACAAACAGATACAAAAACAGACTGAGGAAAGGTCGGACACCCAACTCCTGACACAAAAGCTGAAAAATATTCATAAAAGGCCAAGAGTTGGGATGAAGTTGGGTAGAGGCAAGGTTGCACGTCCAAAGGATCTCAGTCTCAAAGTCGGTAAAAGGAAGGGTAATACCTAACTTGGTAAAGCAACAGTCATAATAGAAAAACGGACGCTCTGTCTGACTTAAAGGGGGAAAACTGACCCTCTCCTCAGGATCGGGGGTAACAAGCTCATAATCTTTCTCATCCCTCCTATTCCCGCAAACCCTATGGAACCTCCTAAACTTCTCACGGTATTCCCGATCCGCCACCGTCACACAACACAACACTACAGAATTTAGCCAATCAGCCATACTAGGAGGAACCTTTGTAGACATTTCAACAAGATTCTTATGAGACATATACACTACACCTACAGCAATAAAAAACAAAGAACGTCACTACGAGCAGCTCGGCCAAAGACAAGAAACAAACGGAAAATCCAACAGCAATATCCAAGACAGTAAATGGGAACCCCAGTCTCGCAAACGCTGACACCGCGACACAGAGACACCCTTTGGAGGCAATATAAACACAGGAAAAGCGCAATTCAAAAATACAGAGACCTACAAACCCAATCACCCAGCACTAATAGCAAAAATCAAAACTTTGAAACAGAAGCGAACATGCAATATCACCAGAGGCAAGCACAAAAACGAAAAAAGGAGCTCGCATCACAACAGAAAACCAGATCATTACCAACAAAGAGCGTGAAATGGGAAAAATAAAAAAGTGCCAACCTGGAAGGGAAAGAAGAAAAGCGGAACGATGACGAGCAAACAGCGAGCTGCAAGCGATCCTCACTGAGTGATGGAAACTCTGAAAATCCAAGAAAGAAACAATCTTGGAGCGCAGGGACAACCAGAGGATGAACGAAGGAAAGCCTCTTTCTCTGAGCAAATGAAACAAACGAAAGCAAAAAGTGAAAAATGGAGGAATCCCTAGGATTTTAAATGAAACAAAAAGAGGGAAAATCGAAACGGAAAAATGGGAGTAAAGGCCCAATCAATGAGCCTTAAAAGCGTTCACAGACACCCAAGAGAACTGTCATGCTCGGAACTAGTGTAGCATTAAAAGCAAACGTTTCACATTTAAAAGAAGATCAAAAGGCGCAAAGCCCACCCGAGAAGAATAAAATGCCCGGCCTATTCGGGGCAAGTGTGTTCGACCAAAGGATGTTTGAGCACGACCTATTAAAAAGGTCGAAACTCAAATAGGGATACTGTTCATACCCTGACCCGAGCTTTAGAATCGGGTCGGCAAAAGGTAAAGGGGCCGACCTCAAGGAGGGCCCTCTCACCCCCACTGACCTCTTTCTAAGAGATCGGAAGACCATCAGAAGGCCCAAAGAGGCCCAATACAGCAAGGCCACCTCCCACTAGAAGGCAGATATGATCTCATCAACAAGATATAAGATAAGATAAGGATATTCCCTCCAGAGAAGATCACCAAGCACCACTATAAAGACACTGGAGGCCCCAGGTATAATTCATACGCTAATTCTACAAAAAATCCGCCTAAAACCCTTGCTAACTTAAGCATCGGAGTCTCTTGCAGGTACCACCCCTCAATCCCCCCACGAGGAGCTCGGATAGGCGGCACCTCAACACTGGTAGATTGGAGATCCACATTCAAAGGAAGCCCGGGCCTCACGTCTGGTCTGAACTCAAGGTTTCAGGTAACCCTCGAAACAGATTCGGAAAAACTGTCTTCTTCTGAAGAATAATCCAGAACAACAATTTTCTTTTTTTCTTTCTTCATCTTTCCCTTCTCTTTCTCCTTCAAAAAAACTATCTTCGACACCTTCTTTTCTTTTGTCTTTCTCTCCCGTAATTGTGATCTGTACACAAGTCCCTAAAGCACAAAATTATTTAGTTAGCAGAGTATTTTAGAAGCATCTGAACCGAATTTTCAAGGAAAGTTTTTGTTTAATTTACCATCGTATCAATTGCTTCCTTAGCTATCCACTCGAGCAAAAGACTTCGCGTCTAGTGGGCCACCCACGGTCTCCCGAGAGTCTTAGGTGCATCTAGTCAAGGGAACTTAGATTCATGAAAATATATCATCATCAAAACAAACACACAGCCATCAATGGATTGTTTTTTTCCCAGCTTCCGGGCTTCGATCCCCTTCCTCAAGAAGCTCAGCACATGAGTTGCCCAATCCCATTGTCGGATATTGTCTACACAAAGGGCATGGGGCTTATGGATTGGGGAGGCCGTGCTCACTGTCATCGGCAGCAAGAAGCACTTCTGGATAAAGACGACAAAAGTTCTCTTGAACTTCTTACGGTTCTCCTCCCCCTCAACACTCATATCAAGGACAGACTTTGTCAAAGATGCTAATGTAGCACTTTTGAAGCTGTCAATTATCTGCTTATTTTGCTCATTGAGTTTGTCGTACTAAACTTTCTCAGAAAAATGATTCCTTACAATATTTTAATAGCAACAAATCAGTCAAAAAGGCTCAGTTTCATTTTCTGTACCCAAATAAACCAAAAATAAAGGAACCAAAGAACCAAAATAAGCACAAGTTGAAGGGATATTACCGCCGTGGTTTATTCCCAGCGCATCTACTATCTTGGCAGGTGTTATGTATATTCTGTCATACAGAGTGTCCAAGTATCCATAATAGTCATCATAGCAAGCAATCAATTCTCTCAAGAGCTTGTGAGAGACATTCATTTTCGGGATATGTGCCAGCGCACCGAATCCCATTTCTTCGACAATATCTTTCTTTTGTTGACTCATATTCTTGAACACCCTCGCTATTGCTTTTGTCTGGCATCTGAAATCGTGAGTTTTCTACAAGGTTTTGAAACAATGTGTTATGATATATTTCTAAAACAAAATAGAGTTTATTTGAATGAAAGGCGATAAATATATTTAAATGTGTATATATGCTTACGTTATAGCACGGCTTCTGCTTTTTGGTCACCATCATCTTTTTTATTTTTACTATAAGGACAAAAAAATTTAGTCAATACTTCACTCAATACACCGACAAGCACAAGCATGCATATTTTAATTAAGTGAATGAAAATCACCAACTCCAATGAACCGAACTCCATTCATGTTTGAATAAAATGTGTTAAACATTCAATCAGCAAGAAAAAATATTTCTGTATGCAAAAGAACTCAACTGAACACATAATAATAAAGTGAATGAAAATCACCAAGTCCAATGAACTGAACTCCGATCCATTCATGTTTGAATAAAACGTGTTAACCATTCAATCAGCAAGGAAAATATTTCTGCATGCAAAAGAACTCAACTGAATACATAACAATCAGGTGAATCAAAATCAGCAACTCCAATGAACCGATCTCCATTCATGTTTTGAATAAAACATGATAAACATTCAATCAGCAAGAAAAATATTTCTGCATGCAAGAGAAATCAACTGAATACTTAACAATCAAGTGAAACAAAATCACCAACTCTAATGAACCGATCTCCATTCATGTTTTGAATAAAACGTGATAAACATTCAATCAGCAAGAAAATATTTCTGCATGCAAAAGAAATCAATTGAACACACTAACAATCAAGTGAATCTAAATCACCAACTCCAATGAACCGTACTAAATATCACAGAAAATAACAACACATTTTCATTCGTATGCCCTAGTTACGCAAAAAAAAATATGGAATCAGAATAACTCGATCTACTAAATGAAGCAAATCAATCCACTAAACCTTAAATCTAACTAGGAGAAATGCGAGAATGCGAGATTTTAAATGAACAGTAGTTTTTCTCATACCTTTCGCAGTCTCTGTTCTTGATTTTGTTTGCTTTTTCTTCTTCCTTTCGAAAGCTTGACGTGATTCTGGAGTAGAAGCAATTTTCGCAGAGAACACGAATGAGTTTTGAGAGATTTTGAGAGAGATTTGAACTCCAATAGCGGTTTCAAAGTTGAAGAAGGAACGCTTCATATTCAATGTGCGAATGAATATGCTAACGTTTTAGGGGGTTTGAGCGCATGTGATACACACTTATTTAATGGGATTGGATTTTTTTACTGTTCGGCTAGCTTGGATTGACTTGGATAGAAAATTACATGAATGTGTAGCTCAAGTAGACTTTAATAATGTATGTCGTGGGATAATATACAACAACAACTAAACATGGGTTATTATGGTTATCGAAACCGCTAAGTAACTAATAAGAATGTAGTTAACAACGAATAATATTGTATTAGATTGTATTTCAAGGTCCATTAAACATAAGAAACATTCTAATGTAATTACTTATATTCCACGTCGTTATCGTCATCTCGCAACACCAAACCTCAATGCCGATGTCCTGCTGCCCTACCTCCAGTCGCATCCATTGTTCTACTATGCCACCTCTCATCATTTAAAAAAAAAATATGTTTAAATTATTTTAAAAATTCATTTTAAAAATGACAAAACATCCAAAACTTAATAAAAAAGAGATATATAATAATTTAAAAATTTTAAATTTTAATAAAATGAGACATTAAAAAAATATTTTAAAAAATATTTAAAAAATATTAAAATTATTAAAAAAATCATTTAAATTCCAAAAAAATCATCTAAACTTCAAAAAAAATCTAAAACTAATAAAAAATATTCAAAATTTAAAAAAAAATGTATTTAAAATATAATAAAAAAATTATTCAAAATTAATAAAAAAATCCTCCAAAATTTTGAAAAAATTCATCCAACACTAGTTAAAAGAATAGGAAATGGGGACCAGAGATGGGTTTCATAGGATTAGGATGTTCACCCACATCAAAAAATTATCCATTTGAACTACCTTCGCGCCAATGAACTTTGGCTCTAATGGCATTTCTCCCCCCTCCTCACCTCAAGGTCTAGAATTTGAATGCAATTGAGGAAAAATGTGATAAAATAAGTGAGAAGTGTGTGGATGTGTTATGTACCTAAGATTAAGGTTGTCCAATTCATTAAAATTTATCCAATCTATTGAGGTACTAAAATTGGAAGTTGTCGAATCCACCAACCCAAAAAAAAACACCTTCGCCAATTGATGACTCCATCACCACTTCTCCCACGATATGATGATTAAATTAGAACTGTAGAGTATGGATGCTGGTGGGCGGTGGCCCCTGTGAATTTGTGTTAGATGTTTGCTGAATTAATTTTCTTTCAGTATTTACAATATTTTGATATTTTACTTTTATTCTTTTCTAACTACTTTGCTAAAAACTATCAACTAATTAATGCTTATTTATACCAAATTACATCAAATAATTTAAAGATTAAAAATTTATATTTAAATTTAAAAAGATAAAATTACTCCATTTAAAGATTAATTTTAAATTTTTAAATATTCCTTTAAAAATTAATTAAAAAGATAAAAATTTATTTCTTGGTATTATTGTTATTTAAATACATTAAAAATTACAAATTTAAATTTTAAATTTAAAAACTAAAATAGTCTACTTAGGATTAATTCTGAAAAACCAAAGTATTTTTTAGGGTTAAGTACTGAAATCGTCCCTAAGATCTGGGGTGAAAATCAAAATCATCCCCGACCTTTTTTTGTTATTAAAATCATCCTCAACGTTACAAAACGTTATAAAATCGTTCTTTTCCACTTCAATTTTATTTTTTTTACCATATTACCCTTCATTATTAATAAAAATAATTAAAAATAATATTAAAAAATTAAAATAAACCTCCCCCTCCCCCCACCCCACTCCCCCCTCCCCCCTCCCCCCTCCTGTAACTCCCTCACCCCCCACCCCTCATCCCTCACCCCCTCACACATACAATTTCAACTATATACTATTTCTACCTTCACCCCATTTCACAACGCCATGCCCTCCTCCGACTCCGGCGAAAGCCATCGATCAGCCAAGCCTCACAACACTTCCCTAGCCCCACCGCCGGCCGAGCAAGAGCACCTGCCATGCCCTCCCTGCGACTCTACTAATACCAAGTTCTGCTACTACAACAACTACAAGTTCTCCCAGCCTCGCCACTTCTGCAAGTCCTGCCGCCGCTACTGGACCCACGGCGGCACTCTCCGTGACATCCCCGTCGGCGGTGGAAGCCGTAAAAACGCCAAGTGCTCTCGCACCGTTCCTTCAGCCTCCACCGCCACAACCTCCTCCTCCGCGGGTGCGGCCGTCACCTCGGTTTCTTCTGTGACCCCGCTCACCATGGTTCCCGTGGCCGGGAACAACCACCCCGGAGCACCCGTGCAGTTCGGTGGGAGCTTCACTTCGTTGCTGAGCAACACACAGCAGGGTCCTGGTGGGTTTCTGGCTCTGGGTGGGTTCGGGCTTGGTCTTGGGCCTGGTCTCGAAGATGTTGGATTTGGGATGGGGATGGGGAGAGGCCGTTGGGCTTTCCCGGGCGTGGTGGCGGACGGAGGCAGCATGGGCGGCGGTGTTGCGGGCTTCGATGTTGGGCACACGTGGGGTGAGGGGGAGTGGGGTTACGGGAGTGGGGTGACCGGGAGTGGGGTGAGGGGGTGAGGGAGTGGGTGAGGGGGTGAGGGAGTTACCGGAGGGGGAGGGGTGAGGGTTGAGAGGGGTGGGGGAGTTTATTTTAATTTTTTTAATATTATTTTTAATTATTTTTATTAATAATGAAGGGTAATATGGTAAAAAAAATAAAATTGAAGTAGAAAAGAATGATTTTATAATGTTTTGTAACGTTGAGGATGATTTTAATAACAAAAAAAGGTCGGGGACGATTTTGATTTTCACCCCAGACCTTAGGGACGATTTCAGTACTTAACCCTATTTTTTATGATTATTTTTTTTAATAGAGTTAAAATATTAAAATTTAAATTATATTTTAAAAGACTAAAAAGTTTTTCTGTTAATTGTTCTTGTTACTATTTATATTTTTATTGTATTTTCTGGCATACAATCAAATCAGTAATACAATTAAATTTATCAATCCAAATAATAGTTGAAAAAACAAATAGTAGTTAACAATTTTTCATGAAAATGATATTTTTCTTATCATTTGTATTACTTGAAACAACTAATACACTTGCTATTTAATTATAGAGAAAAAAAAAAGAGAAAGAACACATTATTCAATAAAACTAAAGAATACGGACAAAGTGTTTCAGGTAAGAATTTTTGAGTTGCTCCTTCTTCCTTAGATCAAATCTTTTTTTTTTTTTTTATAGAAATTGATATATTCTCTTTCATGTTAGAAAGATTTTCTTTTTCATCAACTAATTATTAATATTACATCACCATTATTATTAGATGTTTGAATGTTTCCGTTGGCATAGAAATAGAAAACTTTCTTTCTTTATCATGATAAAAATAAAAAATGCAACAACTATCCAATTGCTCACGAGTTTGATTCTTAAAGCGTTTCTTGCTGTTTTAATTGTGTAATTTCTTTTTAAATTTGACATGATATGATATGCATATTAATATTGATGATTTTTATACTTCTATCTTGCTTGATTGGTCATTCTTAATTTATTCCTATAATATTTATCATAATAAATTAGTTATACTAAAAAATAATCAATTATATTTATTATTACAAAATACGAAATTAAATATTGACTCAACATCTAATATTATTTTTCTATAAATTATTATAAGAAATTAACACTCCTGGAAAAATCATGTAAGTAGTGAGACAATATACAACTACAACTAATAATAAAGATGTGTATATATTCACTGTTGTTTTGATGTGGATTTAATTTGTTTATACAGAGTATATATTATTATATTTATTTTGGACTTCAATAGTGTATATCGTGGGATGATATACAACAACTAAACATGAGTTATTATGGTTATAGTTATTGGAGTATTAACAATATATTTAAATTAATATTTTTTTATATATATAAGAAAAAATAATCCTATGGAGGAATGTTTTACTTTACATGTACAGGAATATTTTAACCAAAAATACACCGCTAAGAAAAAGTATAGGGCCAGTAATTTTTGTGTTTTCTCATAAACAATTAACCATTAAAACAAAAGTGACTGATCTCCCACGATTAGATGTAATCTCATACCATTAAAAATACTATTGATAGCCAATTAATGGTTACAAAACCAAAATTACTGCCCCTACCATTTCTCCCCTGCTAATAGTACAGAAATTTTGATGTGATACTAGATAATGCCATGAGCCCATGACCCCATGATGGTCCTCCCTCTTTTTGTACCGATGCTTTCCATTCTGCCCAGCGTCTCTATCTTTCCCAACAATAATATATATCTCACTCCCAGCATGCATGAATTTTGTGAACCACAAAATGCTACCATTAGAATGGGATAAACATAGAAATTGGTTTGATTTAGAAAGCTTGAAAAACATGTGCAAGTTTTGAAGAACTTCGTTTACTACGATATGAAAAGGTATTTGGAGCCAATAATTTAGCTAACAAAATAGTTAATAATTCACAATAAAAAGATACGTCTAAAATTGGAAATAATAAAAATATTTAAAATTTAAATAAAATTAAAATTTAGTATTTAAAATTTAAAATTTAAGATTTGGATTTAAGATTTAGAGTATAAAATTTAGTGTTTAGAGTTTTTTATTTAGAATTTAGAATTTAAAATTCAGTTTAAAATTTAGGATTTAGAATTAAAAATTTAAGAAAATTTGTGGTTGGTGGTGGTCACCAAAGATAGCATATAGTAGCCGGTGGTAGTGATTGTTGAAGGTGGTTAATGGTGATGATCCTGTAGTACTGAGAAAAAATAATAATAATAAATAATTTTGAATGAACAATATCTTTTATTAATTTTTTTAAATTATTAAGTAATGTTGGCTGAATTTTTATTGGTTATTTAACATTATTGCATTATCAAATATATCTTCTGTTTCAATTAAAAATACGATTTGGTCAGGGAATCAACTAATAATTAAATCAATTCTAATTAACTAATTAAAAAATAGATTTTTTTTAAAAAAAATTTCTTTATCATTTTAATTTTTTTAATTTTAAAATCAAAAATAAAAAAACTAACTTATATTATAGTTTTTTTTAGCAAAAATAAAAAGACTCGAACTCATAACTTTTAAGTGAGTTAGGAGAAATTATACCGCTTGAGCTATAACTCGTTAGCAACTTATATTATAGTTGATTCTTAATATTAATTTTCTAAAAATAACGCACAACGCTTTTTATTTAATGAATTAACCAATAACTAAAAGACAGACCCGTCATGCATACAAGGAAAATAACTAAAAAGTAATTTAGTTTATGCAAGTGCAGATAAAGAAGATAAACATAGTAAATTTAGTTCTAAGAGGTAGCTTTGGCGAGAGAGATGAAGTTAAGATCATAACCGAGTGCTGACTTTGTGGCTTCAACCTCAAAAGAATCATAACGGAGAAACATCTCGACCACAAGAAGCCTGGAAACCAACACCACAAAGTCTTTACCGGGACACTGCTTGTTCCTAACACTCGGAGACTCCGTCTCAGGCCCATTCGACCACAAAACATACTTCAGAAGCTTCTCACCTTCTTCACCCAAGAACCTATCCCCAACGAACTCCTCTGCTCTCTCAAATATCTTTGGATCCTTCGTGGCAAACGGTTGAAACCCGAACAGCATTTCCCCTTTCTTCACTTGGAAAGAGTTTTCATGGTTCTCTATAACCATGTCTTGCTTTGCCTTCGCGTACTGAAGCGGCACGGGAGGGTCGATGCGGAAAGTCTCGTACACCACTGACTTCATCAACGGCATTTCTTCCATTGTCGCTATCGTTACCTCTCCGCCGTTGGATTTCACGGCTGATCTTATCTCCTGAGCCAGCCGGGAATGGAGCTCCTTGTTCCCGGGGCCACCGATCCATTTCATCAACGCCGGGAAGAAGATCTTCACACCTCCGAAGGTGTTAAAGCAGGTGGCGAATAAGATGTTATGGCACGCTTCATCCCTGGAGATGCCTTGGCGCTCGGCTTCTTCGAGGACGAAGCCTGCGCTGCCGTAGAAGAAATCATAGAGCCTCTTGTAATCGCTCTTGACGAAGATGGAGGGAAGACGGAACGTGTGAAGAATGGGATCTTCGATGAACTTGGGGAGGCCAAGGGAAAGCTCTGGGCTGAGGTTGAACAGCACCCATTTCTGCACCAGGCTGGGACCGTCGCTTCCGAGGCTCGTGTCTTTGGGATCGGTACCGTAAAAAGCGCGGCAAAGAAACGTAAACGCCGTTTGGTCGTTGCCGGAGAAACTTGCTTTGCCGTTCTTGGAAAGTTCTATGTCCAGGGAATCAAAGAGATCAGTGTAGTTTGAATGGAACTGAGGGATGACGTTGTTGCTTCTGGACTTGAGGAGGAAGAAGATGAGGTTCTTGAGCTTCTCGTGCTTTGGTTCGGAAGGGTCGAGGTAGGAGAGGATGCGGTAGCCTCCGGTGAGATTGGTGGAGGGCATGTAGGTTCCAGTGAAGAGGTCCTTCTTCTCTACTTTGGTAAGGTCGAAGAGAACAGGGAAGCTTTTTCCGTCGAGGAGGACGATGACCTTTGGATCGGAGGCGACGAAGGGGCCAGGTGGCATGTTGGCGCGGAAGATGGTGGAGTTGTACTTTTGTTGGCGGGACCTGAAGAACTCGTTGCGGCCGCCGTCGCTGTAGAAGTACTCAAGGCGGTCCTTGATTGCTCCGAAGAATGGGAGGCCGTAGTCACCGGGAATTATACGAAGAGGAAGCTGCTGCTGCTGCTGCTTGGTGGGTTCCGATGATGGAAATGAAAGCGATTCAGCTTCTGATGATAGTGCTTTCAGTGGAGCTAGCGAGATTGCCTTTGAGGATAATGAAGTGAATTTCAATTCCATTGTTAATTAAATACTATTTCACTCGATCGATGACTCTTGATTTGGGTTTAGTAAATGAAGTGATGATGAATTTCAATGAAGCGATATATTTTTGGGAGGATGAAGTGATGAGTGCGTGTGCTAACCTTGGATTTATATATGTTGGAAAAATATGAGGGTTAGAGAACAGGACAGTAAAAGAATCAAAAATAATTTTTTATTGTGAAATCAAATAGCCGCCACCAAGTAAAATGGCACGAGTACTAGCGCCAGCAATTCTTATATTTTGTAATTATTAATCAGTTATTTATAATATTTTTAATAGTGTGAGATTAAATTTAATAATATGGAATCATTTAATTTTTTTTAAAGATTAAATGCTGGCTAACTTTTAAAAAAGTTGCTACCCTTTAGACTTTCTTTTAGAACTAAAGTATCTCAACAATATAATATATCATCAAAACTCAAAGAATCAACATAAATTCTTTACAAAGTGATGAGTATTTTAAATTAGACAAAAAATAAATAAATAATACAACTAACAAGTTATATCTTAATGTTCATTTGTATACTATAAATAACATACTAAAATTTTATAAAAAAAAAATAAAAAAATTACTAGTTTAATACGTACAAAATTAGACTACCTTTTTTCTTTTTTCTTCTCCTCCTTGATGTCCATCGTCTCTTTCATTTTTTGTGTTTATTTTCTTTCTTTTTCAAAAGTGAAAACACACTCTCTCATGTTATTTCTAGTCACTTCTTTATTATTATTATTTTATTTTAAATTGTAGGCCTCACTTAAGTTGGGAACCCACCAATAAATCTTTCCTTTACCGGCTCAAGTGGGGATAATATGCTGCTCCACCAAGTCCGTCTTTTCTTTGCAGAAATTAAACTTCATTGCAGGTAAACTCTTAGTCATTATATCTGAACACTACAAGAAAAAGGCGCATTTGTAACAAAAAATATTGTTACAAAACGTCAAAATTTTGAAATAAAAGTTTTTTGTAACAAAAAAAGGGTCCATTGCAGTAAATCCCGTTACAAAAAGTTTTTGTAACGAAAAATGGAACTGTTACAATTCAAAACCATATTTTGTAACAATTTTTTTGATGCAAAAAACCAGAAGCTGTTACAAAAGTGGTAACAATTTTTTATCTTGAAGGTATTTTTCGCGACAGCCAATTTTTTTCCTATCAAAAAATTTTGTTACAAAATGTAACATGATTTTGTAACATATTTTTCTTTAGTTACGAAAGCAAATTAATTATTTTGTAACTACTTTTTTTTATTACAAATTACATGCATAATTTACTAAATTATTTTTTAAATTAACTAATATATTAACAATGATAATAAGGAAGTTTACATGTATATAATATGCAAAAACATACATAAGTCAAACAAGATCTTTTTAGCTAAAATTGTCATGAAACAAAATAACATTAGCTACTGAGTACATTGATTAGTTCAACCAAAACATAAAAGTTCTAACATACAAGTTCAACCAAAACATAAAAGTTCTAACATAGATTAGTGTCTCTATGCATCAAAACATTGTTGAGCCCTCAAAGTAGCATATGGTCACCATTTCAGCACTCCTGTAAATAAGAAAAACCGAAACAAAGAAGTTAGAAACAAGATATAACACTAATTATAATTTTTCCACTAAGTTTTATCCAAAATGTTTAGAAAAATTTCGGCAGAACCTCCCCTAAAATTTGGATATTTCCACCGTCCACGGTTCCAACAAACACAACCAATTCGCAACTTATGTCTCAGCCATACCCAACCAAATTTATCAAACCAAATAATAGGACGTTTGTCATTTTTCAACCATGACACAAGTAAAATGTGATAAATAGATCCATATACAAATTAAAGTATACTAATATAAAATGGGAATCATCTACGAAAATGTATTAAAGCCATAAGCAACTTTAGGAGTACCTTTAGGGTCTAGTTTGTTTCATTGTCAAAGCGCGCCATGAGAGAGTTCACAACAGCTTGTTGAGCTTCCAATTGAGCTTTCATTTGAGCTAATTCTTCCTCTTGCCGTGTTCGTTGCTCTTCAAGTTTTTCTTTGAGCACATCTATTTCCTTTGTTAGCTCCTCACGGTCTTGCATTGCCTCTTGAAGTTGTGCTTGAATCCTTAACTTAGACTTTGTAGTCTTTATGCCATAACTTGTACCACTTTTATCACCTCTCACAAGTAGAAAAGCTTCATTTGGAGTGAGAGGATTTTCCAAATCATAGGATTCATCGAGCATAGAGCTAATATCATCCTACACAATCCAATTTGTGATTTGAAAATGGAGATAAAATTTAACTTCCATGTAGTTGAAAGAGGAAAAAGTTAGTAATGTTACATCAATTTGTTTAGCTTTTTCATTGACCCATTCTCCATTACTCTTTTGATGAGTAATTTGCCACAATTCTTGAATGTTAGGCTCGACACCGGTTCTAGGATGGCGCTGCAAATTTTTTGGAAGTTTAAAATATAGCATGTAGTTAAGTGCAAACGTGACATAGAAGAAAATATAAGACCAAATTAAATAGTTTAAGACTATTTACCCGATCACGTCTAACAACTTGAAATGTCCTTCGACCAACAATATGTGGTACAACGTGATGCTTTCTATTATCTTTGTTTCTTAAACTTTTTTCTATAGAAGACCAAACTCACAAAAGACAAAAGGAGGTAAGGTATAATTATTTGCATTGACCTAAAATAGCAAAAAACATAAGAACACCTCAATGGTTGTCACAATGAAAAATTCAAACCTGAAAAGAAGGACTTCCAAAGTAGGATACCAAATTCTCCCATGTCTCCGGTAGAACATTGTTTGGTGGATTTTGAAGGCGCTCCTCATCAGTTTGATACAACTCATAGTGCTCACGCAATCTTGAGCGCCAACTTCGATAACATATGTTAGCCTTAGCTAAAATCATATTGCGCATTACTTGCGTATCTGCTATATCAAACTTTTCCTACATATGATTTGTCAAAATTAGTTAGCAGAAATAAACCCTATAATATACATAATAGCAGAAAATATAAATATGTATTACCAAAACAATGTCGCATATTTTTTGCTTGACATCATCTCCAACTTGGCTCCATTTCTCTACATCCAAAGGAGCATTTTGTCTTGTAACAATACCCACTTCAGATGCAAACAGATCAGCATAGATGCCATTAGGAGCTAAGTTCTCCATAGAGATTGACAATTCTAATTTTCTATTTGTCTTTGTTTTGATAACCCTATTTGTTGCAATCCCACGCGAAGGTCCCCTTTTACCAATACGCCTATCAACAGGGGCAGTGGGTGGTGCTGAAGTAGGGTCTGTCTGGGCTGGGACAGGGGCTGCTGGGGCTGGGACAGGGGCTGCAGGGGCTGTCAGGGCTGGGGCAGGGGCTGCAGGGGCTGCAGGGGCTGGGACAGGGGCTGGGGCAAGGGCTGCCAGGGCTGGGACAGGAGCTGCAGGGGCTGCCGGGGCTGGGGCTGGGGCAGGGGCACGGGCTGCCGGGGCTGCGGCAGGTGCTCGTGTTGTATAACCAGATGCAGCAGCCCTTGTCAATCTCCGTGATGCCATTATGTTACGCAATCTACAATAAAGTTAACAGAGATAAAATTAAAGAAATGAAATAATAAAATATCTACATCATTTAATATACAATTACACAAAGGAAAGTACATCAATAAAAGTTGGACATGATTCAAAATATATTATACTTTTCAAAAAAGTTAAACAAGTGGAACAAAGAGTGAATAACTTAGCAAATGCAAATATGATGTGAGAGCGTAAAGTCTAACTACTTTAAAGTCCATCACCATCCTATACAAAAAGTGGATAAGGTCAATCATCCTCCTATACAAAAAATGGATAATTTAGCAATTGCAAAGATCTTGTAATGCCCAAAATAAAAATACTAAGAAGTCAGTCACTATCATTTGAATCTTCTTCTTCTTCTTCTTCTTCTTCTTCTTCTTCTTCTTCTTCTTCTTCTTCTTCTTCTTCTTCTTCTTCTTCTTCTTCTTCTTCTTCCATAAACTTAGGGACGTCCACACTTGATCCCTCTATGTCACCTCTACCCAATTCCATCAAAAAATTGATATCACCCGAATATGGTACTTGATTAAAGCTTCCCATTTCAGCTTGTTGGTATGCCTCTTCTTGCATGATATCTTGCTCGGGCACATCATATGTATTGTGAGGCTTTACTCGGACCACATTACACCAATTAGGCCTTTTAATTGCCTTTACATAGTATACTTGCTCAGCTTGACATGCTAAAATGAAAGGCTCGTCCTTATATCTAACATATGTGACATCCACATTTATGAATCCATACTCATCTTTACAATATCCCCTACTTTGATTTCGGCCTATTGGAGGAATATCAAACCACTCACACTTAAATAAGATCACTTTATGTCTTCCGACATAATCTAACTCAATAATATCAGTCAACACGCCATAATAATCCACACCCCAGTCAATTCATCTCCCTTCACAACTACTATACTATTTTGAGTCTTCAAAGATGCTTCATGGGTTTTGCTTCGAAATGTAAAACCGTTGACAGCACATGTGTTATAGAAATGTGCATGACGATCAGGACCTCTTGCTAGAGAAAGCAGTTGATTATTCACCCGAGCACTCCCTACTTTGTGTAGATCTGAAATCTACATTAACAAATTGCAATTAAAACTAAATACTATCAAGAGACTCTTTAATTCTACAATTATCAAAGTTTACTCATTTACCTTCCTTTCAAACCATTTCACAAATTGATCCTTGTGCCTTTTCTGCAGATTTCTTGGATTTTCTCTTGTTAAAACTGCCATATGTTCGTCAACCCATGGTTGAACTTCTTCACAATTCTTCAGCACATAGAATTGAGCTTCTCTATGCTCTAAGATACTAAGTTCCTTGTATGCCCCTTTACAACTAAACTGGCAAAGTACTTTGAACACAGCTATGCTTCGCATAGGTTCATTCTCGCCAGGGTCAGAATTCTTAGAATTTTCATCCAAATATCTCCCCACAAGGGTCATTGCTTCTTCAGAGATATAACCCTCAGATATTGACCCCTCAGGACGTGCTTTGTTTCCCACATAACTCTTTAGTGTGCGCAAATATCTAAAATTGAATTTTTAAGGAATGTTAGAAACCTACATATACTATACTATAAGGAAAATTCTAAGTTGTTGTCAATTCTAAAGGGCTAACCTCTCAACAGAGTACATCCAGCAATATTGAACAGGTCCGGCTTACTTAGCTTCATGGGCAAGATGAACGGTTAAGTGAACCATCACATAAAAAAAAGCCGGAGGAAAAACCGTCTCTAATTTACAAAGTGTTATTGCAATCTGGGTTTCAAGTTTGTCTAGAACGTCCACCTTCAATTCTTTGGAACAAAGGTCTCCAAAGTAAATACTTAGATGTATCAACGGTTCACAAACTTCTTTGGGTAAAAGCTCACGAATTACAAGTGGTAGCAGCCTTTCTATTAGGACATGGCAATCATGGCTCTTCAAGCCATAAATTTTGCAATCTTCAACGTGCACACACCTTCCAATATTTAATGAATACGAATCAGGCAACTTGAGTTCTTTCAAGAACTGACAAAGAAGTTGCCTTTCATTCTCCTTCCTAGTCTTTGACAAAGTATATTTGGCTATCGGCATCACAAACTTGTTGCCCACTCTACGAGGATGAAGATCTCTCTTGATACCCATAAGTTGAAGATCAAGCCGTGCATTAAGATTGTCGTTTGTCTTTCCATCTATATTTAATAGTGTACCCAGTATATTATCAAAGACGTTCTTCTCTATATGCATTACATCTAAATTATGACGTAACAATAATGTCTTCCAATAAGGAAACTAAAAAAAAATGTTTTTCTTTTTCCAATTTCCAACCACCTTGTCATGCTCAGACTTCTTTCTCTTTTTAGTATTGTTCCCAAACTCCGTTTGTTCAAAAGTCTTGAATTCTTCTACGACATCATAACCAGAAAGTGGCTTAGGTGCTTCGCCAAGTTCCCTGATATTGTCGAAAGAACTCTTATTTCTTCGCCACGGATGATCATGCGGCAAATAGCGGCGATGACCCATATAGCAATGCTTGTGTCTATGTTTCAGCCTCTTAGAACTAGTTTCTCTGTGGCAACACGCACATGCTAGTGCACCTTTAGTGCTCCAACCGGATAACATAGCATAGGCTGGATAATCATTTATTGTCCATAAAACTGCAGCAGACAATTTAAAGTTCCGTCTCTGAACCACATCAAATGTTTCAACACCCCCTTCCCACAATTCTTTCAACTCTTCAATTAACGGTTCTAAGTATACATCAATAGAATTGCCAGGGAATTTAGGGCCTGGAATAAGTAGAGATAACATCCAATTTGAATGTTTCAAAACCATCCAAGGAGGATAGTTATATGGAATGAGAACAACTGGCCAAGTACTATAGGAAATGTTCATATTGCCGAACGGATTGAATCCATCACTAGCAACTCCAAGCCTGATATTTTTTAGCATCACGTGCAAACCATTCGTGCTCCTCATCGAATGTCTTCCACGCCATCGAATCTGCTGGGTGTTTTAGGACTCCATTGTCAAGTCGTTTCTCTTTGTGCCACCTTATTGCTCGCGCTGTTTCTTCACACATGAAGATCCTTTGAAGCCTAGGTTTTAACGAAAAGTATCTTAGTATCTTCTGGGGTACCTTCTTCCGAAGGTTATCCTTTTCATTCCCCCTCCCTTTTACCCATCTAGATTGCTTACACTTTGGACATTCATCAAGATCAGCATATTCTTGCCCCCGAAACAAAATGCAATCATTCACACAAGCATCTATCTTCTCGTAATCTAATCCCAAATCTCGAATCACTTTTCGAGCATCATAAAATGAAGTTGGACAAGAATTTTCCTTTGGAAATATGCTTTCTAGAAAGAGCAACAAAGCATCAACTGAATTGTTGCTCCATCCATAGCGACATTTCATTTGAAACAACTTGATAATGAAAGATAACCTTGATATCCCACTGTCCGGATACAGGCTTTGCTCATAATCCCTCATTAGCCTCTGGAACCTCTTTGCCCCCTGATGAGGTTCTTCTTCTATATTTTCATCTATGTTGGTAGCGAAATCTCTCGGCGTCTCCCCTAGTGTTTCTCCTCTAAAGATGTTATACAACATCTCATAAGTGGCAGAATCATTCTTCCTTTCACAATCAATTTCATTTAGATCAGACACATCTATAGTGGATGTATCTTGAAGTATCTCACCATGATGCACCCATGTTTTATAAGAGGTCACTATCCCCTATTGGCGCACATGATGATGAACTTTATTTCTAAATTTGAACATAAAATTGTTGCATTTGGGACAAGGACAACGTATTTGATTTTTCACACCGGGTTGAGAGAAGGCAATATCCAAAAATAATTCATCGAGGCACTTTCTAAACTCAAGAGTACGCCTATCAAAATTAACCCAATATTTCTGGTAATTGACCATTGGACTAATTTCTGCAGGAGACGAGAATGGATAGAAGGATGTAAAGAGTAAAAAGAAAGAGAGCAGCATGACATAACATAGCATCACCGGGACTATCACTTTCAAAATCACCAAAAAAAGTGCAAAAGATAGAACCAAAATAATAAAACCCAGAAATAAAAAATAGAACAAAAATATCAACTCTCCCAATAACCTAAAAATCAGATAATCAACCATGTTACACACCAATACTTTCAACCACAACAACATCAGCATAATCAACCAATAATATTTTCAACCACAATATCAGCAGAATCAAGATTCAATATTTCAGCTAAGATTATCAGATAACAGCATATTTAACAATACTCAAATAAACTGAAGTTACCTTTAGCAGAAATGTAATCGAACCAGACCAAACCAGCAGGAGAAGAAGGACACCCGAATCAGACCAGCAGAGGCAAAGGACAATGCCGGATGAGCAGAGTAGCATAAACTATCCTAATTCAATGCCATGTAAAATACACAACATTATTAACAAAATTTAATCCATATCTCTATGTTACTAAGGATCAAATAGTTACCTACTTTACTCAATTCATAAACACAAAAGTTAAAAAAAAAAAACAGAATCGAACAGAGTTAAAGGAAAGCAAAAGCTAATAACACTAATATAGTCAAACAGATATAAAACTAATATTTTTAGTCACAACATCAGCAGAATCAAGGTTCAATACTATATTAAACTGGACTTACCTTCAGCAGAGGAGACGATCGGAGCAGACCGGCAGCAGACCAACGAAGCACAGCAGAACCAGATGAAATTAAAGACTGCAACACAACACCAGAAGAAGACCCTTTTATTAAATCTTCATCTTTTCACTATCAAGCTAGGAGACAAACTTTTTAGTGCTAATAAAAGCTTCTTCTGCTTTATTATATAACTCAGGTTTTCCAACTTTAGTATACAAGCCTCAACAAAGGAAAAAGAACAAATAGAACAACATATTAAATCATCTACTTTTACATACAGATACAGTTAGGAATTAGCATCAATTTTTCTCTTCTAAACCTACAATAAAACAGCAACAATGAAGTCCACAAAATTAGTGTACAATAACTACATATAAGAAAAAAAATCACCTCTACAGTAAGGAATGTCAGAAGCAGAACCACAATTAGCGACGGGTTGGGGCCGTTCCACCATCGAAGACGCAGGCCACAGGCGAGGATAGCTGACAGCACGATCAGAGCTTTGGTACGAGCAGAGCTTCGGCACGGACATAGCACAACTAGCAGAGGAATCATCCAACAAGACGACCACAGAAACGGAGGTAGCAGATACAGAAGAGGCACGATGCGGAGGCGGAGAAGGTGGAATGCAGGGGAGCCTAGACGGCCAGGACGACACGGAGACGAAGACGAAGCAGATTTGAGCAGTGGCGCAGACGAAGCAGATTTGAGGAGCGACTGGAGGACCACGACAAAATGGTATTATGGAAAGAAGAAATAGAAGCATACAAGAGATGACAAGAGCTATGCTTTGTGAGAGTAATGTTCCAAAATTCCTTTGGGCTGAAGCGGTTAAAACGGCTTGCCACATTTTGAATAGAACAATCATAAGGAAATTTTTGAAGAAAACCCCTCATGAACTTTGGAAAGGCTACCCACCAAACTTAGATTACTTGCACATCTTTGGATGCAAATTTTTTGTATTGAATAACAAAGAAAATTTGGGTAAGTTTGATCCAAAGGCGTATGAGTGTTTGTTTGTAGGATATTCCACAACTAGTAAAGCCTATAGGGTTTATCATCAAGATGCTAGGATTATTGAAGAGTCCATACATGTTACATTTTGTGATACTAACTTGGTACAAAGCATTTTGGAAGATTGTGATGCAGGAAATCAAGCTCAAAAGGAAGTTGAAACTGTACAAAATCAAGAGAATGGAAATTCTGTTCAAGCTGAACCAGAAACTGCTGTTGCTGAAAATTTAAGAGACAATTCCATTTTGTCTCACGAATCTGAAGGAAACCCTGAAGCCAGCAGCACCCAGAATCCGTTGGTAACTGAATCTGCCTCTAAGTCCACCAAACCTCGTGAATGGAGATTCTTGAAGAATTATCCTGAGGAATTTGTCATTGGAGATGTCTCTCATGGTGTGCAAACAAGGTCTTCCACTAGAAAGGCAAGTGAAGGATCAAACATTGCCCTTCTTTCACAAATAGAGTCTCAAAACGTCAAGGAAGCACTTAGTGACCCCTCTTGGGTTAAAGCTATGGAAGATGAGCTTCTTGAGTTTGAAAAGAACTAAGTATGGACTTTGGTTCCAAGGCCAAGTGGAAAGAAAGTGACCGACACAAAGTGGATTTTTCGGAACAAGTTGGGAGAAGATGGTAGCATTGCAAGAAACAAGGCAAGGCTAGTGGCACAAGGATATGACCAAGAAGAAGGAATAGACTTTGATGAATCCTTTGCTCCTGTTGCCCGAATAGAAGCCATAAGACTTCTCTTAGCTTATGCTGCATTTTGTGGTTTTAAATTATATCAAATGGATGTGAAATGTGCATTTTTGAATGGTGTGATAGATAGAGAAGTGTATGTGGAGCAGCCTCCTGGTTTTGAAAATAAAGAGCATTTTGATCATGTTTTCAAATTATCTAAAGCTCTCTATGGTTTAAGACAAGCTCCTAGAGCTTGGTATGAGAGACTTAGCTCTTTTCTTTTGAAAAATAGTTTTCAAAGAGGCACCACTGACACAACTCTATTTATCAAGAACTCTAATGATTCTTTTATTTTAGTCCAAATATATGTTGATGACATTATTTTTGGATTAGCCAATGAATCCCTTTGTTCTGAATTTGGAAAACTCATGACAAGTGAATTTGACATGAGTATGATGGGTGAACTTAATTTCTTCCTTGGGCTGCAAATTAAACAAACTGAAAGAGGTATTTTCATTCATCAAGAAAAATATGCCAAGGAATTAGTTAAGAAATTTGGTATGGAATATGCCAAATCCATGGGAACTCCCATGCATCCTAGTTCTAAATTAGATAAGGGAGAAACTGAGAAAGATGTTGATGAGACAAGGTATAGAGGAATGATTGGTTCTCTTATGTACTTAACTTCCTCTAGGCCCGACATTGTGCAAAGTGTTGAATTGTGTTCTAGGTTCCAATCCAAACCAAAAGAGTCACATCTTTCTGCAGTTAAAAGGATCATTAGATATGTTCATGGCAGATCCAATTTTGGTCTTTGGTATCCTAAGATTGATGATTTTTCTGTAGTTGGTTATTGTGATGCAGATTTTGCTGGTGATGGAATTGATAGAAAGAGCACTTCAGGCTTGTGTTGCTTCCTTGGAAAGTCCTTAAATGTTTGGTCAAGTAAGAAGCAACCAACAGTGGCCTTATCCACTGCAGAGGCTGAGTATATAGCTGCTTCTTCTTGTTGCTCTCAACTTTTATGGTTAAAAACACAGCTTGCCGATTACAAATTAAATGCTGAAAATATTCCCTTGATGTGTGATAATATGAGTGCCATTAATATTTCTAAAAATTCAGTTTTGCACTCTAGGACTAAGCATATTGAAGTGAAATTTCACTCAATAAGAGAACATGTCCAAAAGGGGGATATTAGTATTCAATTTGTTAAATCAGAGGAGCAATTAGCAGATATTTTCACAAAACTATTAGCTGAGGACAGATTTTGCATGCTTAGGACTAATCTAGGGATTTTAAGTTATGATTCATTATTTGAGCTTTGCTGATGTGTTTGTTAAGTTTTGGTCTCACAGGTTCGGATGAGAAAATTCTGGGCAAATGAAGAACCTTCTCTCTAAATTGCTTTCTCTAGCCTTATTGCACGTGCTGAATCATCTGGGCCTATCTTAAATTTCAGATTCTAGGTGGTCCATACATGTTTCATTAAAATGAACCACCTCTGGACCCAAATGAGTGTTACATCATACATGTGTTTCATTTTATTTTAATTTGTTCTTTTTAAAAAAAAAAAAGGTTTTCATATTTAAAATTACTCTCTGTTTTAAATTTTTTATATGATTAAATCACTTTTTTTTGTGTTGTCTAGTCTTTTTGGTTGATTTACCGAATCTGAAAAAGAAAAATTTTTCTTTTGTTGAAAATTTGGAATTTCTGGACTGGAATTATTTTTTAACATCAAAAATCAAGTGCACTCACCTTTGGTCAAAGAGTCTTATGCTTACTTGACATATCATGAAGGCACTGTTCACTCATATGTAAAAGGTCGAGACATTGTTTTAAATAATGAAACAATCAGTGACTCATTGAGGTATACTGATGTTGGGCCTTGTGCTTATGCTTCTGTTAAGTGTGATGAAGGAGTTGGTGTTTCTTTCAATGATGTCTTGGCTCATATGTGTGAACATGTTTTCTTGATTGATGACGTTACACCCACTCACAAAGTCCTAGGATATGAACGTGCTCAGTTGCACCGAATGGTCAACCACATCATACTGCCTCAAAGTGGTTCATATCAAAGGGTTTCTTACACTAATACTCTTGTTTTATATGCCCTTCTCACCAAAACTGAAATTTCATTTGCATACTTGATGGTTAGATATATGTTTGACTCTGTTAGGAGTGAAAAAGACAAAACACTTCCTTATGGCATGTTTCTAACTTGCATATTTGAGTATTTTGGTGTTGACTTGACCAATAAGGAATATCAAAATAGACATTCATACCTAAAAGGGGGTGGTTCAGTGAAACAGCAAAAAGGACCAACTAGATCTGAGAGAGTGGTTCTAGATGATGAATCTCCTGCTCCTTCCACCGAGGATACTTCCATCTCTACTGGGAAGAAATCTGCTCTGCTGAATATGGTCAAAGATATTGTTCAAGAACTTGTCCCCCAATCCAATCACTTAATTGCAATGAGCAAGGAGCAAAGGAAGCTAGCAAGCAAGCCTAAAAATTTTCTAAGAAAATCAAGGGATAGAGTGACTGTGTCCATGACTTTCATTGATAATCTTCAAAAGGATGAAGATCCCACCACTGATGTTGAAGAAGAAAATGATTTGGAGGAAAATGGTTCTGATGCCTAGGATTGCTACATGAAGCTGCTACTATCTATTTTTTGCTACATGGTTCTCTTGGATGATTGTAATAACTCTGACTTATGTTGCATTTTTGTTCCTTAGGACTGTGCTCTAACCATTTTCTGCAGAATACAAGACTTTGTTTTTGTTGATCATGCTTATTATCCGCCCTTGATGACAAAAGGGGGAGTAATAGCTGCTGAATTTGACTTTTGAATAGCTGCTGAATTTGAATTTTGATGCTACTGTGTTTTGTGATTTAATTGTGAATTTCTGATTGCTGCTGATGATAGTGTTGAGCATATAAATTTTGGATTGCAACTGTGCTATTGCAGGGAATGAATTGACATGCAAGTTGGAAATTACTTTTATATGATATCAGTCTGCCCTTGATTAACCTTGATACTTTGTTTTTGCTGTTGACATGATATGTTGGGCTGATTATGTGGTATTCCTTAGATAAAATAAATGTGTATAGCTCTCTATTGTGTTCTCTTTAAGTACAATGTAAAACAGGAACAAAGAGGAAAGCATAAATCCAGGGGGAGCTACTCTTGAAAAGAAAAGGGGGAGCAACATAAAAGTAAATGACAAAAATCAAAGGGAGTTTCTAAACCTTACTCAAATTCATTTCCTTTTGATTATTGCTTAAACCATGTTTGTCATCAAGGGGGAGATTGTTGAGTTAAGAAATTAACTAAATTAATTAGTGATGACAAACATTATTTTTGGGCAAATAAATAATTAGTGTTGATTAATTATAATTGCATATTACTAATTATTTATAAAACTACTGCAGGCCAAAATCTGATTCACAGCCCAAATGGAATGGAAAATAAAACAACGCTAATGGGTTAAATAAATAAATGAAGCCCATGAGGAAACAAGGCTGAAAAATCAGAATGGGCAAAAAAAAAGATTGGATACCCGATCCAAGCCCGAATTGATTTCAATTCTCTCCATCTTGCTCCAACCAAAGCAACGTTCCTCTCCTCTCTAATCAAGTCACATCAAGATTTCAGAAAAGTAAGAAAGAGAAAGAGAGAAAAAGCTTCCTCCATAAGCTAGAAACCAAAGAAGCAAGAGAGAGAAAGTTCAAGCTTGGAGTACAAAAGCTATAGCAGAAAATATAATCCAAATCAAGCTTAGGTTAAAGGTAATCCATCTCATCTTGCTTACATCAAATCCTCTTCCCTTCTTCCCAACTCTCTGCTCTATCCGAAAATGGCATTCAAGGGAAAGTTGATCTCTGTTCTTCACTGCTACAAATCCATGGTCACAAGAGATTCTTGGGGACCAAGTTGCATTTCTATGGTTCAGATTTGGTTGACCATTGGAAGAAAATTTCGGTTACTCCTACATGGCTTTCGATCAAGTTGGAGAAGTCAGAAGCAAAGGTTCTACTTTGATGCTTGAGAAGAAAAAGTGAGCTGGTGGGTTGGTGAAGCTCAAGGCTCAAGGTGTTGACCTTGGAAGAAGAACCAAGCAACATGTAAGGAGATAAAAAGAGTTTTGTTGTTCATTCAGAAACTAAGGAGAGAAAACCAGAGTGTGAGAATAGTGTTCTGTAAAGAAGTTTCTCTACTTGGATAATGCTTTCTTTCAAAGAAGCATTCGGCCAATACTGAAGAACTGTATCTGAGGTTTGCGAATCTGGTTTTGCACATAGCAAAGAGGCTGCTGATGAAGTCAATCTCCTTCATGTTTTACTGATTGTAATGTACTTTTCTAAGTTTATCTTTCTGTAATTTCTTGTGAGAAAAGGCATTGTGAGAAAGATTATGAAAAAGCCATGAGTGGAAAAAGGCTGAGTGAAACACTTGAGAGAAAAGCCTAGAGTTATTTTCAGATTTCTTTAGGTATGTTTATGTCTTGTATCTTGTACCTGTGAGGTATCCCTTTCTTAGTTGGGTTAGCACTAAGAGGAATAGTTAGGTATTAGCATAGCCAATGTCAAGTTAGGTTAGAACTTGAGTGTGAAAGGATTGGGTCAATCCTGTGGAATTGGTGTATGTAATACTGTTAACTATAGTGAAATTCTTCCATTATTGTGGAGGAGACTGGACGTAGGTTGCATAGCACAAGGCAACCGAACCAGGATACATGCTGGTGTTAGCTTTTCTCTTCTTTGCTGTGTTCTGTTTTCTGATATTCATGAGACAAAAATAAATTGTCTCATAAATTTCCGCTGCTGAGTACAAACAGAATCAGAATTGAAAGATTTTTTTAAAAAGGGTCATAACAGTAACTTAAAAGGAAGGCATAGATTCAACCCCCCTTCTCTAAGTCTACTACAACCTTCAATTGGTATCAAGAGCTAAGGTCTCAAGAATCAAGCTTAACCGCTTGGAGCAAAGATCCAATGGCGAATAACTTGGGCACAACCACAGTTGCCTACACCCTTACTGAAGGCCAATTAAACAACCGGCCACCTTTCTTCAACGGGAAGAACTACTCCTACTGGAAAGAAAGGATAAGGATCTTCATCCAATCCAAGGACTACAACTTATGGAAGATTGTTGTGAGCGGTCCCAAGATCCCAACAAAAATAAGTGCTGATGGAGTGGTGACTCTAAAAGAAGAAGCTGAATGGAATGAAGATGATAAGAAGAAGATAGAGCTGAATTCTAAAGCAATCAATCTTCTTCACTGTGCTATCAGCTTTGAAGAGTACCGGAAGGTGTCTAGATGCAAGACAGCCAAAGAAATCTGGGAAAAACTTCAGGTTACACACGAAGGCACTAAACAAGTCAAAGAAATGAGGATTGATATGCTGCGAAAAGAGTACGAGATGTTTAGCATGAAGGATTGCGAAAGCATTGATGAAGCGTTTGAGAGATTCTCAATCATAATCAACAACCTTGATGCTATGGGTACAAACTATGCAGAACAAACCTTGGTGAGAAAACTCCTTAGAAGCCTCACAAAAGAATGGAAAAACACTGCCACTGTCCTAATCGAGAGCAACAACATAAGTCCCGTAACCTATGATGAGCTGAGAGGAAAACTCCTTGCCTATGAAGCCACACACACAAACACAGACTCAAAGAAAAAGGGCATAGCCCTCAAGTCACAAATAGAACCAAAAGAGAGTGAGTCTAGTGATGGTATTTCAGATGACGAGCTTTTGTTTTTTGCTAGGAAATTTAAAAGGATGATGAAGAACAAGGGCAAATACAAGGGTTCAAGCTCAAAGGAGTACAAGATCGACTTGAGCAAGGTGACGTGCCATCATTGTAAGGAGGTTGGACACTTCAAGCTAAACTGTCCAAAGCTCAAAAAGGAGGACAAAGGAAAGAAGGAAAGGAAGAGAATGCTTATGACAGCTTGGGAGGATCTCGAGAACGACTCCAATGAAGAAGAAGAGTCTGAAGGTGAAGACAAAGACTGTTTCATGGCTGGAAACAAAAACTTTGATGAGGTAAATTACTTTGATTTGTCTATGGATGATCTACATGCTATTATTGATGATCTCACCTTAAACACCTCAAAACTGCTTGACAAGTACAATGAGTGCAGATCTGAAAGAGATGTGTTAAGAGCTGAAAATAATTTTTTAAAAGAAAAAGTGAAGGAAACTGAATGTGCTTTAGACATCATTGAAGAAAACAGATTTCTAAAATCTGAACTTGAAAAATTAAAAGGAAAGCACATTGTGGATCCTTCTCATGAGTTAATTGCTGAAAATGAAAGATTAAATGATATGATTAAAAGGCTGAATGGTGACTTAGCAAAATTTGCTCAAGGTTCTTGTAACTTGGACAAATTACTTGCAAGTCAAAGACCATTATTTGAAAAATCTGGTTTAGGCTACATAGCCAAGGAAGATGCAGTTTCCAACACTTCTTCTATAAAATTTGTGACTTCTTCATCAAATACCAAATCCATACCAAACAAATCGGGTATTGGACATGTTTCAACTTTTGAAGAAAAATTTGATGAAATATACACAAGTGAAACTGAGCCTTCACCAAGAACTGATCCGAGTTCAAACCGGCCAGGTTTGGGTTACATTTCGAAAAATGAGGCTGTTTTCAAGAAACCACCATTTTACAACAAAACCTCATATTCGAAAAGAAAAAATGTTCAAAGAAATTCTGGTGAAAATGCTTTTGCAAAGAGGAACAACTTTAATAAAAATCAGTTTGTCAAAAGAAATGCATCTCCTCCAAAAACCAAAAAATTTCAACACTTTAATCATTTCAAGCAATATAACTCACCTCAATTTCAGCGACACACATCTGAAAATCATTGTGTCAACTGCAAGAAATTTGGTCACTCATATGAACAATGTTTCATTGAAAAAAGAGTTGTTGGAAACAAAGTTTATAATGTTGTTTGTGATTTCAATGCACTTGGGCAACCAAGATGGATTAACTTCAAAGGATCCAAATTAATTTGGATACCTAAGGCTACTTAAAACCCATCATGCAGATTTGCCTAGCATCCAAGAACAAAAAGGACATGTGGTACATGGATAGTGGATGTTCAAGGCACATGACTGGAAGGTCAATCTACTTCATCAAACTAAATAAGTATGATGGAGGTTTTGTGACCTTTGGAGATGATGGTAAAGGTAAAATCATTGCTGTTGGAAAAGTAGGTAATGAGAAATCTACTTTCATTGATGATGTACTTTTGGTATGTGGTTTAAAGCACAATCTTTTGAGTATAAGTCAGCTGTGTGACTTAGGATATTTGGTAGTTTTCAAAAGACTTGAATGCTGTGTTGTTAATGAAAAGACAAATAAAGCAATGTTTGTTGCCAAGCATTTTAATAATATGTATGGACTTACTCTTGATGAACTAAAGGATAAAAATGTAGCTTGTCTTCACTCTAAAGAATCTGAAAAGTGGTTATGGCACAAGAGATTGGGCCATGCAAGTATGTTTCAAATAAACAAACTTGTAAAGAAAGAATTAGTAAGAGGTCTTCCTTTGATAAAGTTTGACAAAGACATCACCTGTGATGCTTGCCAAATGGGAAAACAAACCAAAAGTTCTTTTAAACCAACGGAAGACATCTCTACTAAAAGACCACTTGAGTTGCTACACATTGATTTATTCGGTCCAACAAGAACTCAAAGCCTAGGTGGTAAACATTATGATTTAGTAATTGTGGATGACTATACTAGGTTTGGTTGGGTTTTATTTCTTGCACACAAAAATGAAGCCTTTTCGGCCTTTGAACCTTTTTGCAAGAAAATTCAAAATGAAAAGGATTTGAAAATCTCTTCTATAAGAAGCGATCATGGAACTGAATTTGAAAATAATTTATTTGAATCCTTTTGTGAGAAATTTGGAATATCTCACAACTTCTCTTGTCCAAGAACACCACAACAAAATGGTATTGTGGAAAGAAGAAATAGAAGCATACAAGAGATGACAAGAGCTATGCTTTGTGAGAGTAATGTTCCAAAATTCCTTTGGGCTGAAGCGGTTAACACGGCTTGCCACATTTTGAATAGAACAATCATAAGGAAATTTTTGAAGAAAACCCCTTATGAACTTTGGAAAGGCTACCCACCAAACTTAGATTACTTGCACATCTTTGGATGCAAATGTTTTGTATTGAATAACAAAGAAAATTTGGGTAAGTTTGATCCAAAGGCGTATGAGTGTTTGTTTGTAGGATATTCCACAACTAGTAAAGCCTATAGGATTTATCATCAAGATGCTAGGATTATTGAAGAGTCCATACATGTTACATTTTGTGATACTAACTTGGTACAAAGCATTTTAGAAGATTGTGATGCAGGAAATCAAGCTCAAAAGGAAGTTGAAACTGTGCAAAATCAAGAGAATGGAAATTCTGTTCAAGCTGAACCAGAAACTGCTGTTGCTGAAAATTTAAGAGACAATTCCATTTTGTCTCACGAATCTGAAGGAAACCCTGAAGCCAGCAGCACCCAGAATCCATTGGTAACTGAATCTGCCTCCAAGTCCACCAAACCTCGTGAATGGAGATTCTTGAAGAATTATCCTGAGGAATTTGTCATTGGAGATGTCTCTCATGGTGTGCAAACAAGGTCTTCCACTAGAAAGGCAAGTGAAGGATCAAACATTGCCCTTCTTTCACAAATAGAGTCTCAAAACGTCAAGGAAGCACTTAGTGACCCCTCTTGGGTTAAAGCTATGGAAGATGAGCTTCTTGAGTTTGAAAAGAACCAAGTATGGACTTTGGTTCCAAGGCCAAGTGGAAAGAAAGTGACCGACACAAAGTGGATTTTTCGGAACAAGTTGGGAGAAGATGGTAGCATTGCAAGAAACAAGGCAAGGCTAGTGGCACAAGGATATGACCAAGAAGAAGGAATAGACTTTGATGAATCCTTTGCTCCTGTTGCCCGAATAGAAGCCATAAGACTTCTCTTAGCTTATGCTGCATTTTGTGGTTTTAAATTATATCAAATGGATGTGAAATGTGCATTTTTGAATGGTGTGATAGATAGAGAAGTGTATATGGAGCAGCCTCCTGGTTTTGAAAATAAAGAGCATTTTGATCATGTTTTCAAATTATCTAAAGCTCTCTATGGTTTAAGACAAGCTCCTAGAGCTTGGTATGAGAGACTTAGCTCTTTTCTTTTGAAAAATAGTTTTCAAAGAGGCACCACTGACACAACTCTATTTATCAAGAACTCTAATGATTCTTTTATTTTAGTCCAAATATATGTTGATGACATTATTTTTGGATTAGCCAATGAATCCCTTTGTTCTGAATTTGGAAAACTCATGACAAGTGAATTTGACATGAGTATGATGGGTGAACTTAATTTCTTCCTTGGGCTGCAAATTAAACAAACTGAAAGAGGTATTTTCATTCATCAAGAAAAATATGCCAAGGAATTAGTTAAGAAATTTGGTATGGAATATGCCAAACCCATGGGAACTCCCATGCATCCTAGTTCTAAATTAGATAAGGGAGAAACTGAGAAAGATGTTGATGAGACAAGGTATAGAGGAATGATTGGTTCTCTTATGTACTTAACTTCCTCTAGGCCCGACATTGTGCAAAGTGTTGGATTGTGTTCTAGGTTCCAATCCAAACCAAAAGAGTCACATCTTTCTGCAGTTAAAAGGATCATTAGATATGTTCATGGCACATCCAATTTTGGTCTTTGGTATCCTAAGATTGATGATTTTTCTGTAGTTGGTTATTGTGATGCAGATTTTGCTAGTGATAGAATTGATAGAAGGAGCACTTCAGGCTTGTGTTGCTTCCTTGGAAAGTCCTTAAATGTTTGGTCAAGTAAGAAGCAACCAACAGTGGCCTTATCCACTGCAGAGGCTGAGTATATAGCTGCTTCTTCTTGTTGCTCTCAGCTTTTATGGTTAAAAACACAGCTTGCCGATTACAAATTAAATGCTGAAAATATTCCCTTGATGTGTGATAATATGAGTGCCATTAATATTTCTAAAAATTCAGTTTTGCACTCTAGGACTAAGCATATTGAAGTGAAATTTCACTCAATAAGAGAACATGTCCAAAAGGGGGATATTAGTATTCAATTTGTTAAATCAGAGGAGCAATTAGCAGATATTTTCACAAAACTATTAGCTGAGGACAGATTTTGCATGCTTAGGACTAATCTAGGGATTTTAAGTTATGATTCATTATTTGAGCTTTGCTGATGTGTTTGTTAAGTTTTGGTCTCACAGGTTCGGATGAGAAAATTCTGGGCAAATGAAGAACCTTCTCTCTAAATTGCTTTCTCTAGCCTTATTGCACGTGCTGAATCATCTGGGCCTATCTTAAATTTCAGATTCTAGGTGGTCCATACATGTTTCATTAAAATGAACCACCTCTGGGCCCAAATGAGTGTTACATCATACATGTGTTTCATTTTATTTTAATTTGTTCTTTTTTTAAAAAAAAAGGTTTTCATATTTAAAATTACTCTCTGTTTTAAATTTTTTATATGATTAAATCACTTTTTTTTGTGTTGTCTAGTCTTTTTGGTTGATTTACCGAATCTGAAAAAGAAAAATTTTTCTTTTGTTGAAAATTTGAAATTTCTGGACTGGAATTATTTTTTAACATCAAAAATCAAGTGCACTCACCTTTGGTCAAAGAGTCTTATGCTTACTTGACATATCATGAAGGCACTGTTCACTCATATGTAAAAGGTCGAGACATTGTTTTAAATAATGAAACAATTAGTGACTCATTGAGGTATACTGATGTTGGGCCTTGTGCTTATGCTTCTGTTAAGTGGGATGAAGGAGTTGGTGTTTCTTTCAATGATGTCTTGGCTCATATGTGTGAACATGTTTTCTTGATTGATGACGTTACACCCACTCACAAAGTCCTAGGATATGAACGTGCTCAGTTGCACCGAATGGTCAACCACATCATACTGCCTCAAAGTGGTTCATATCAAAGGGTTTCTTACACTAATACTCTTGTTTTATATGCCCTTCTCACCAAAACTGAAATTTCATTTGCATACTTGATGGTTAGATATATGTTTGACTCTGTTAGGAGTGAAAAAGACAAAATACTTCCTTATGGCATGTTTCTAACTTGCATATTTGAGTATTTTGGTGTTGACTTGACCAATAAGGAATATCAAAATAGACATTCATACCTAAAAGGGGGTGGTTCAGTGAAACAGCAAAAAGGACCAACAAGATCTGAGAGAGTGATTCTAGATGATGAATCTCCTGCTCCTTCCACCGAGGATACTTCCATCTCTACTGGGAAGAAATCTGCTCTGCTGAATGTGGTCAAAGATGTTGTTCAAGAGCTTGTCTCCCAATCCAATCACTTAATTGCAATGAGCAAGGAGCAAAGGAAGCTAGCAAGCAAGCCTAAAAATTTTCTAAGAAAATCAAGGGATAGAGTGACTGTGTCCATGACTTTCATTGATAATCTTCAAAAGGATGAAGATCCCACCACTGATGTTGAAGAAGAAAATGATTTGGAGAAAAATGGTTCTGATGCCTAGGATTGCTACATGAAGCTGCTACTATCTATTTTTTGCTACATGGTTCTCTTGGATGATTGTAATAACTCTGACTTATGTTGCATTTTTGTTCCTTAGGACTGTGCTCTAACCATTTTCTGCAGAATACAAGACTTTGTTTTTGTTGATCATTCTTATTATCCGCCCTTGATGACAAAAGGGGGAGTAATAGCTGCTGAATTTGACTTTTGAATAGCTGCTGAATTTGAATTTTGATGCTACTGTGTTTTGTGATTTAATTGTGAATTTCTGATTGCTGCTGATGATAGTGTTGAGCATATAAATTTTGGATTGCAACTGTGCTATTGCAGGGAATGAATTGACATGCAAGTTGGAAATTGCTTTTATATGATATCAGTCTACCCTTGATTAACCTTGATACTTTGTTTTTGCTGTTGACATGATATGTTGGGCTGATTATGTGGTATTCCTTAGATAAAATAAATGTGTATAGCTCTCTATTGTGTTCTCTTTAAGTACAATGTAAAACAGGAACAAAGAGGAAAGCATAAATCCAGGGGGAGCTACTCTTGAAAAGGAAAGGGGGAGCAACATAAAAGCAAATGACAAAAATCAAAGGGAGTTTCTAAACCTTACTCAAATTCATTTCCTTTTGATTATTGCTTAAACCATGTTTGTCATCAAGGGGGAGATTATTGAGTTAAGAAATTAACTAAATTAATTAGTGATGACAAACATTATTTTTGGGCAAATAAATAATTAGTGTTGATTAATTATAATTGCATATTACTAATTATTTATAAAACTACTGCAGGCCAAAATCTGATTCACAGCCCAAATGGAATGGAAAATAAAACAAGGCTAATGGGTTAAATAAATAAATGAAGCCCATGAGGAAACAAGGCTGAAAAATCAGAATGGGCAAAAAAAAAGATTGGATACCCGATCCAAGCCCGAATTGATTTCAATTCCCTCCATCTTGCTCCAACCAAAGCAACGTTCCTCTCCTTTCTAATCAAGTCACATCAAGACTTCAGAAAAGTAAGAAAGAGAAAGAGAGAAAAAGCTTCCTCCATAAGCTAGAAACCAAAGAAGCAAGAGAGAGAAAGTTCAAGCTTGGAGTACAAAAGCTATAGCAGAAAATATAATCCAAATCAAGCTTAGGTTAAAGGTAATCCATCTCATCTTGCTTACATCAAATCCTCTTCCCTTCTTCCCAACTCTCTGCTCTATCCGAAAATGGCATTCAAGGGAAAGTTGATCTCTGTTCTTCACTGCTACAAATCCATGGTCACAAGAGATTCTTGGGGACCAAGTTACATTTCAATGGTTCAGATTTGGTTGACCATTGGAAGAAAATTTCGGTTACTCCTACATGGCTTTCGGTCAAGTTAGAGAAGTCAGAAGCAAAGGTTCTACTTTGATGCTTGAGAAGAAAAAGTGAGCTGGTGGGTTGGTGAAGCTCAAGGCTCAAGGTGTTGACCTTGGAAGAAGAACCAAGCAACATGTAAGGAGATAAAAAGAGGTTTGCTGTTCATTCAAAAACTAAGGAGAGAAAACCAGAGTGTGAGAATAGTGTTCTGTAAAGAAGTTTCTCTACTTGGATAATGCTTTCTTTCAAAGAAGCATTCGGCCAATACTGAAGAACTGTATCTGAGGTTTGCGAATCTGGTTTTGCACATAGCAAAGAGGCTGCTGATGAAGTCAATCTCCTTCATATTTTACTGATTGTAATGTGCTTTTCTAAGTTTATCTTTCTGTAATTTCTTGTGAGAAAAGGCATTGTGAGAAAGATTATGAAAAAGCCATGAGTGGAAAAAGGCTGAGTGAAACAGTTGAGAGAAAAGCCTAGAGTTATTTTCAGATTTCTTTAGGTATGTTTATGTCTTGTATCTTGTACCTGTGAGGTATCCTTTTCTTAGTTGGGTTAGCACTAAGAGGAATAGTTAGGTATTAGCATAGCCAATGTCAAGTTAGGTTAGAACTTGAGTGTGAAAGGATTGGGTCAATCCTGTGGAATTGGTGTATGTAATACTGTTAACTATAGTGAAATTCTTCCATTATTGTGGAGGAGACTGGACGTAGGTTGCATAGCACAAGGCAACCGAACCAGGATACATGCTGGTGTTAGCTTTTCTCTTCTTTGCTGTGTTCTGTTTTCTGATATTCATGAGACAAAAATAAATTGTCTCATAAATTTCCGCTGCTGAGTACAAACAGAATCAGAATTGAAAGTTTGTTTAAAAAGGGTCATAATAGCAACTTAAAAGGAAGGCATAGATTCAACCCCCCTTCTCTAAGCCTACTACAACTTTCAATACTCATCTTTACAATATCCCCTACTTTCATTTCGGCCTATTGGAGGAATATCAAACCACTCACACTTAAATAAGATCACTTTATGTCTTCCGACATAATCTAACTCAATAATATCAGTCAACACGCCATAATAATCCACACCCCAGTCAATTCATCTCCCTTCACAACTACTCCACTATTTTGAGTCTTCAAAGATGCTTTATGGGTTTTGCTTCGAAATGTAAAACCGTTGACAGCACATGTGTTGTAGAAATGTGCATGACGATCAGGACCTCTTGCAAGAGAAATTAGTTGATTATTCACCCGTGCACTCCCTACTTTGTGTAGATCTGAAATCTACATTAACGAATTGCAATTAAAACTAAATACTATCAAGAGACTCTTTAATTCTACAATTATCAAATTTTACTCGTTTACCTTCCTTTCAAACCATTTCACAAATTGATCCTTGTGCCTTTTCTGCAGATTTCTTGGATTTTCTCTTGTTAAAACTGCCATATGTTCGTCAACCCATGGTTGAACTTCTTCACAATTCTTCAGCACATAGAATTGAGCTTCTCTATGCTCTAAGATACTAAGTTCCTTGTATGCCCCTTTACAACTAAACTGGCAAAGTACTTTGAACACAGCTATGCTTCGCATAGGTTCATTCTCGCCAGGGTCAGAATTCTTAGAATTTTCATCCAAATATCTCCCCACAAGGGTCATTGCTTCTTCAGAGATATAACCCTCAGATATTGACCCCTCAGGACGTGCTTTGTTTCCCACATAACTCTTTAGTGTGCGCAAATATCTAAAATTGAATTTTTAAGGAATGTTAGAAACCTACATATACTATACTATAAGGAAAATTCTAAGTTGTTGTCAATTCTAAAGGGCTAACCTCTCAACAGAGTACATCCAGCAATATTGAACAGGTCCGGCTTACTTAGCTTCATGGGCAAGATGAACGGTTAAGTGAACCATCACATAAAAAAAAGCCGGAGGAAAAACCGTCTCTAATTTACAAAGTGTTATTGCAATCTGGGTTTCAAGTTTGTCTAGAACGTCCACCTTCAATTCTTTGGAACAAAGGTCTCCAAAGTAAATACTTAGATGTATCAACGGTTCACAAACTTCTTTGGGTAAAAGCTCACGAATTACAAGTGGTAGCAGCCTTTCTATTAGGACATGGCAATCATGGCTCTTCAAGCCATAAATTTTGCAATCTTCAACGTGCACACACCTTCCAATATTTGATGAATACAAATCAGGCAACTTGAGTTCTTTCAAGAACTGACAAAGAAGTTGCCTTTCATTCTCCTTCCTAGTCTTTGACAAAGTATATTTGGCTATCGGCATCACAAACTTGTTGTCCACTCTACGAGGATGAAGGTCTCTCTTGATACCCATAAGTTGAAGATCAAGTCGTGCATTAAGATTGTCGTTTGTCTTTCCATCTATATTTAATAGTGTACCCAGTATATTATCGAAGACGTTCTTCTCTATATGCATTACATCTAAATTATGACGTAACAATAATGTCTTCCAATATGGAAACTAAAAAAAATGCTTTTCTTTTTCCAATTTCCAGCCACCTTGTCATGCTCAGACTTCTTTCTCTTTTTAGTATTGTTCCCAAACTCCGTTTGTTCAAAAGTCTTGAATTCTTCTACGACATCATAACCAGAAAGTGGCTTAGGTGCTTCGCCAAGTTCCCTGATATTGTCGAAAGAACTCTTATTTCTTCGCCACGGATGATCATGCGGCAAATAGCGGCGATGACCCATATAGCAATGCTTGTGTCCATGTTTCAGCCTCTTAGAACTAGTTTCTCAGTGGCAACACGCACATGCTAGTGCACCTTTAGTGCTCCAACCAGATAACATAGCATAGGCTGGATAATCATTTATTGTCCATAAAACTACAGCAGACAATTTAAAGTTCCGTCTCTGAACCACATCAAATGTTTCAACACCCCCTTCCCACAATTCTTTCAACTCTTCAATTAACGGTTCTAAGTATACATCAATAGAATTGCCAGGGAATTTAGAGCCTGGAATAAGTAGAGATAACATCCAATTTGAATGTTTCAAAACCATCCAAGGAGGATAGTTATATGGAATGAGAACAACTGGCCAAGTACTATAGGAAATGTTCATATTGCCGAACGGATTAAATCCATCACTAGCAACTCCAAGCCTGATATTTTCTAGCATCACGTGCAAACCATTCGTGCTCCTCATCGAATGTCTTCCACGCCATCGAATCTGCTGGGTGTTTTAGGACTCCATTGTCAAGTCGTTTCTCTTTGTGCCACCTTATTGCTCGCGCTGTTTCTTCACACATGAAGATCCTTTGAAGCCTAGGTTTTAACGAAAAGTATCTTAGTATCTTCTGGGGTACCTTCTTCCGAAGGTTATCCTTTTCATTCCCCCTCCCCTTTACCCATCTAGATTGCTTACACTTTGGACATTCATCAAGATCAGCATATTCTTGCCCCCAAAACAAAATGCAATCATTCACACAAGCATCTATCTTCTCATAATCTAATCCCAAATCTCGAATCACTTTTCGAGCATCATAAAATGAAGTTGGACAAGAATTTTCCTTTGGAAATATGCTTTCTAGAAAGAGCAACAAAGCATCAACTGAATTGTTGCTCCATCCATAGCGACATTTCATTTGAAACAACTTGATAATGAAAGATAACCTTGATATCCCACTGTCCGGATACAGGCTTTGCTCATAATCCCTCATTAGCCTCTGGAACCTCTTTGCCCCCTGATGAGGTTCTTCTTTTATATTTTCATCTATGTTGGTAGCGAAATCTCTCGGCATCTCCCCTAGTGTTTCTCCTCTAAAGATGTTATGCAACATCTCATAAGTGGCAGAATCATTCTTCCTTTCACAATCAATTTCATTTAGATCAGACACATCTATAGTGGATGTATCTTGAAGTATCTCACCATGATGCACCCATGTTTTATAAGAGGTCACTATCCCCCATTGGCGCACATGATGATGAACTTTATTTCTAAATTTGAACATAAAAATGTTGTATTTGGGACAAGGACAACGTATTTGATTTTTCACACCGGGTTGAGAGAAGGCAATATCCAAAAATAATTCATCGAGGCACTTTCTAAACTCAGGAGTACGCCTATCAAAATTAACCCAATATTTCTGGTAATTGACCATTGGACTAATTTCTGCAGGAGACGAGAATGGATAGAAGGATGTAAAGAGTGAAAAGAAAGAGAGCAGCATGACATAACATAGCATCACCGGGACTATCACTTTCAAAATCACCAAAAAAGTGCAAAAGATAGAACCAAAATAATAAAACCCAGAAATAAAAAATAGAACAAAAATATCAACTCTCCCAATAACCTAAAAATCAGATAATCAACCATGTTACACACCAATACTTTCAACCACAACAACATCAGCATAATCAACCAACAATATTTTCAACCACAATATCAGCAGAATCAAGATTCAATATTTCAGCTAAGATTATCAGATAACATCATATTTAACAATACTCAAATAAACTGAAGTTACCTTTAGCAGAAACGTAATCAAACCAGACCAAACCAGCAGGAGAAGAAGGACACCCGAATCAGACCAGCAGAGGCAAAGGACAATGCCGGATGAGCAGAGTAGCATAAACTATCCTAATTCAATGCCATGTAAAATACACAACATTATTAACAAAATTTAATCCATATCTCTATGTTACTAAGGATCAAATAGTTACCTACTTTACTCAATTCACAAACACAAAAGTAAAAAAAAAAACAGAATCGAACAGAGTTAAAGGAAAGCAAAATCTAATAACACTAATATAGTCAAACAGATATAAAACTAATATTTTTAGTCACAACATCAGCAGAATCAAGGTTCAATACTACATTAAACTGGACTTACCTTCAGCAGAGGAGACGATCGGAGCAGACCGGCAGCAGACCAACGAAGCACAGCAGAACCAGATGAAATTAAAGACTGCAACACAACACCAGAAGAAGACCCTTTTATTAAATCTTCATCATTTCACTATCAAGCTAGGAGACAAACTTTTTAGTGCTAATAAAAGCTTCTTCTGCTTTATTATGTAACTCAGGTTTTCCAACTTTAGTATACAAGCCTCAACAAAGGAAAAAGAACAAACATAACAACATATTAAATCATCTACTTTTACATACAGATACAGTTAGGAATTAGCATCAATTTTTCTCTTCTAAACCTACAATAAAACAGCAACAATGAAGTCCACAAAATTAGTGTACAATAACTACATATAAGAAAAAAATCACCTCTACAGTAAGGAATGTCAGAAGCAGAACCACACTCAGCGACGGGTTGGGGCCGTTCCACCGTCGAAGACGCAGGCCACAGGCGAGGATAGCTGACAGCACGATCAGAGCTTTGGTATGAGCAGAGCTTCGGCACGGACAGAACACAACCAGCAGAGGAATCATCCAACAAGACGACCACAGAAACGGAGGTAGCAGATACAGAAGAGGCACGACGTGGAGGCAGAGAAGGTGGAACGCAGGGGAGCCTAGACGGCCAGGACGACACGGAGACGAAGACGAAGCAAATTTGAGCAGTGGCGTAGACGAAGCAGATTTGAGGAGCGACTGGAGAACCACGACGCCGCCTGAGACGTTTCCCAGGGGCTAGGCCGGTGACTCTTCCTCCGGCAGCAGCTCCATTTTCCCTCGTAGATAGGGTTTGTGGATGGCGCGATGGGTTGAGAGTGGCTGGGTGTGAGGCTTCGAGTGAGGTGGGGGAATAGGAGAACCTTAGGGTTTTTTTACTTTTTACATTTACTATAGATATTACCTCTTGGGTTTTTACACTGCATCTTGTTTTTTTAAATTTTTTTGGGAATATTTTTAATTACTGTTATTTATAGTTATAAATTAATAAAAAAATTAAAATTTCACAAATTAGTTTTAAGTTATCTTAAAATTCTGATTATTAAAAATTATATACTAATTTTATAAAGGCATATAAATTAATATTTACATCATTTAAAAATTAATGAATATGTAAAAAATAATATAAAAAATATATTTTAAAAGAATTATATAAACAATTTTTTTAATTTCTGAAACAAAATACAATTATTTTAAAAAAATATATAGACAATTTTTTTAATTCTTAAAGTTTTTAACATTTTGAAAAAAAATTATAAATTATACATATATTTTGTGACACAAAAAAAAACTTGTTACAAACAATGTTGAATTTGGTGACAAATTAATTTTTTGTTACAAAATAATTTGAGTTTTTCAGACAAAAAAATATTTTGTTACAAAATATTTGGATTTTTTGAAACAAAAAACTATTTTGTTACAAAATACTACGAGTTTTTGCAACTATTTTACTTTTTGTTACAAAATATTATAACTACCATAATTTGTAACAAAATAAAATAGATTGTTACAAAATATCTGGATGTTTTGTAACAACTTGTAATATTGTTACAAAACATAGTTTTTTTTGTAACAATAAGCAACTATTATTACAAAAAAAATGGTTTTTTGTAACAATTTTAAATTTGATACAAAATTTTTGTTACAAATATTCCATTTTCTTGTAGTAGAACTATTATCATCAATATGGATATTCTCAAGTGCATATGACTTCATCTCAAGTGCTTGACGTATCCAATAATACTTCACCTCTATGTGTGATTCGATTTGGAATAAAACGTTAGATTCTTGCTGAGATGGATAACACTTTGGCTATCACAAAATGATACAAATTTTTTTGATTGATTCCTAATTCCTGCAGAAGTTTTTTCATTCACAAGAGTTTTTTAGAAACTTCAACAACATCAATATATTCTGCTTCTGTAGTAGATAAAAAAGCTCATTTTTGAAGTCGAGATTTCCACGACACAGTTCTCCCTGTAAAAGTCAACATATAACCAGAAGTAAACTTTTTTGAATCAAGATCTCCAGCTATATTTGTATTTGTGTAACCATCCAATACAGGTTGGTCATAGACAAGCTCTAAAAGTAGCATTAAGGTATCTGAGAATCTACTTTACTACTTGCCAATGTTCTTTGCCAGGACTAGAGATAACCCAACTAACAACTCCAATAGTATAAGCAATATCCGACCTGGTGCAAACTATAACATACATCAAACTACCAACCACAGATGTATATGGAATCTTCTTCATTTCTTCTTTTTTTTCTCACTTGTAAGATATTGCCACGAACTCAGCTTGAAATTACTAACAAGTAGAGTATTAACGGGTTTGGAACTACTCATGATAAACTTCTCTAAAACCTTCTCAATATACTTCTATTGTGACAACTACAGTTTTTCATTCTTCCTAAAACAAGTGATACTCATCATGCTAAGGATTATCTTTGCAGGACCCAAATCTTTTATAGCAAAGGATTTGTTCAAGTTTTTGGAGCATGCAACCATATTGAACCTTGCTTGACAACTCTTACCACTAACCATCTTCCTGTTACTCTTAATGCCACAAAGAGCTCTAAGTTGACCATCCGTCTCCAGTAGCCCATATTCAAGTGGGAACGTAAAGGTTAAGGATAGGAATTTTACCCACTTGAATGTTGTATTGGATGGTGATGGCTTTGGGAGAGGTCTTGCAAGCTCCACTCCCTTGTGTTCTTCTTTGAATTCTTCCACTTCTTTGCAGGCTTTCTCAATTTCAACCTCTTCCTCTTGGTAGCCGTCTTCTAATTCAATCTCTTCTTCATTGCTTACCAAGGGTATGGGAGGTTGTGCATCTTTCTCCTTTGTGGGTGCATCTTCCTCCTTTATTTTTGCATCTTCCTCTTCTTCCATGTGTGAGGATGAAAAGTTCTCTAATTCACTGGAGTATGAACTCCTTTGATTGATTTCCTCACTTTCTTCTATAGGATCTTGTATTATATCTTTTGTGAAGGAATTTTCTTGCTCCTCTTCCTGTGGTTTGATAATCAACTATACATGCTTCTCTATATTTTTGACACTTGTCTTTATATTATGTAAGAATTCTTTCATGAGAAGCTCAAGATCTGATGGTATTTGAGATGAATAAGGAGGAGGTGGCTCTTGATATGAATAAGAAGGAGATGATGGTTCTTGATAGGTGTAAAAAGAGGATGGTTCTTGGTATGAATAGGTAGATAGTGGCTCTTGATATGGGTAGAAAGATGATGGTTCTTGATATGGATAGAGAGGTGGTGGTTCTTGGTATGGATATGGAGATGGTGGTTCTTGATAGTTGGAACATGGAGCATTGAAGTTTCTTTGGTTTTGACTTTGCCAACCAAAATTTGGATAGTTTCCCCATTCATAATGATGTGGATCACTACTCGGGTGTGAGTAGTAACCCATATGATCTCTCTCCATTATTTTTCCTTAGCACAAAACACCAAACAGAATTAAACGCACCATGTGGTAAAAAGAAAAGCAAAGAAGAAATAACAGAATTCTAAAAATTAAAATAAGAAAAATTAAAATAAAACTAACTAGGAGACACCAAACTTAATTTTAAAAATTAAAAAAAATTACTAGTATTAAATTATTATTAAATATAATTTTTTTGGAGACAAAAATAAAATAAAACTAATAAAATATAAAAAGATAAAAATTAATGAAAAGAAAAAAATGAAAATAAAAGAAAATAAAAAGAAAAAGAAAAAATAAGTGAAGAATGAACGAAAGTTTTGAAAACAGAAAAATAAAAATTAAAAATTAATAAAAAGAAAAGAAAAGGAATGCACGGAAAGAAAGAAAAAAATAAAATCAAACCAAACGTAGACAAAAGGGGGGGAGGGGTAATGAACGAAAAAGAAGAAAACAAGGAAAATTTTTTTTTGAAAAATAATAAAATAATATTTAAATAAAATTAAAATTAAAATGCCTAATCTAAACAATCAAACAACTAATAGTTGTTAATCACAGTCAATTCCCGGCAACAGCGCCAAAAACTTGGTGCGGAATTTATAACCCACAAATTAACCGGCAAGTGCACCAGGTCATACCAAGTAATACCTTACGTGAGTAAGGGTCGATCCCACGAGAATTGATGGATTAAGCAACAATAGTGTTTGATAGGCTTAGTTAGACAAACAGAAAGTAATGTTTGGGTATTCAAAAGCATTAAACAGTAAATTAAGAATTTCAGAAAGTAAGCAGCAAATGAGTTGTGAAATATATATGGGAAAACAGTTAAGGTTTCAGAGTTATCTATTTTCTGGATTAACTTTTCTTACTAACTATTTTAATTATGTAGGATTTAATTTATGACAAACTATATGTGACTAGACCCTAATTCCTTAGACCTTTCTAGTCTCCTCTAAAATTCATTAACTGCCAATTCCTTGGTCAATTAATTCCAATTAGAAACTACATGATCAAATTCTAGTTTATATGCCACAAAAAATCTAATTACCCAAAAATAAAAGGATTATATGTCACGTATCCCGTTAAATCCAGATAATTAAAATTTAGGAGAATATGTTTTCAAGCTATTGTTCAAGTAAAGAGCTTTTCCAAGTTATACAAGAACTCAAATAGAAAGAGAGTCATACTTCCGTTCCACCTAAATTCATAAGATGAAGAGAGAAAACAATTCTTAAATTATAAATCCATGCATAAATTAAAATAGAAAAAGCAATAAAATCAATCCATACAAATAGACAGAGCTCTTAACCTTAACAGTGGAGGTTTAGTTGCTCATGGAAAAGAGAAAATAAGGATTCAGGTAAAATGTACTGAGTTCCAATCTGATAGATCTAAATCCCTCTAGAATTTCCTAATGGAATCCCCTTTTTATAAATAATCCTAATTAATAAAAAAAATCTAAAATTAAAATAATATTTTTTCCGATTTAAAAATCAAATGTGAATTTAAATTAGAATTAATTATAGCAATCCGTAAGTCTTCAATTGATGGATGTGGACCACTTGATTCCTTCACTCTGCAGCCTCTGATTTGTACTTTCTGGGCTGAAAACTGGGTCAAAAACGGCCTAGAAATCGTCCCCAGCGTTTTCTGCACGTGGCGCATGTCACGCGTACGCGTCAGTTACGCATATGCGTCGATGGTCTTCTTCGCGAGTCACTCGGACGCGTCGGTCACGCGCACGCGTCGCCATGGAAAGCTCCAAATCACGCGCACGCATCAGTCACGCGTACGCGTCACTCCTCGCTGCCATCTCCTTTGCTTCTTCACTACAAAAAAAAGAGTTTAAAATGGCATTTATATTATGGCATTTTATGATGTTGCCATAATTAATTTTTCAAAAATGGCATTTTTTGGTGATTTTGGCTGTTTTCAACCGCCATTATTAAAACCAATATTAAAAAAAAAACGCCAAAAGCCCAAAACCAAGGAAACCTAACACTTATCTTATCTAGTGAAAAAGTAAAACCCGAAAGTGAAACTCGATCTTCTCAGCAACGTTCTCCGATCTCCTCCAACGACGATCTTCTCCGGTGACATCTCCAGCGGCGATTTTCTTCTGCATTCGCCTCCTGTGACGATATTCTTCAATGACGATCTTCTCCGCGACATCTCCTCCAGCGACGATCTTCTCCGGCAACACCTGGAGGCGATCTCCTTCGGCGACATCTCCTTCTGTCGCGATCTTTTCCGGCGATTCCTCTTCCAGCTTCCTCCTTGCCATCCTCTGTGTCTTCTCCGCCAAAATCCTCAGTGCCTCCCTTTCGTTCTAGATCGGCAGGTCAGTTTTCTATCTTTTTACATTCTAGGGTCCAAAAGTGCGATTCTCTACTTTTTGATACTGTGATGAGTCTCTTCTTTAATACGAATATAGTTAAATTGAACAAGAAGTACATTATTTAGATTTTCTTTATTTAAGAAAAATAAATGTATTCTCGTTGCTGTGTGAATGAATGCATATGTTGTGTTTGATAAATGTGATGTAAATTTTGATAATGACAGTGTTTGATGATGAAAACCAAGCGCAGGAGAATAGCTTCATATATGTGAGTGCTATTTCTTCTTTTTCCAGCTTCAGTTTGTAAATTATAGCTTAAATCTTTCAAATCACTGCATGCTTAGTTATACTCTGCTTCTGCTTTTGCTCGATAGGTAGAAATTTTGTTTTTCTTCTATTTCAAAATTGATTCAGTATCATTTTAAAATTGATTACGTATTTTAAACAATAATTCAAAAGATAAGGTAAAATCACATGAGTATTGAGTGTTTGATCTTAATATATGGAATTTGGCTTGCTTTTCTATGGTTAATTCTGATTTTGGGTGATTTTTTTGCTTTTTGGTTATTATTATTATTATTATTATTATTATTATTATTATTATTATTATTACTAGAAGCTTGATTGTCATACTGCTAATCTGCTCCCATTGAAGCTGCAGTTTTAAATTTTTGTAGATATTGTTATAATTAGACATTAAATTTCATGTTTTGAAAGTTTGATAGATAGGAGTAGTTTTGTTGGAGATAAAAATGAGAGGGATAATTACTATATTGAATGTATTTATGGACTTGAGAAAAGATTTAATACAATTAACAGAGACCAAAAGGTAGTTATTGAACCCAATTCTCTTTCTTTTATATATATATATATATATATATATATATATTGAGGCTGATGGTGATGTGTCTTTGGCTTGATTCTCCCACCCTCTCTTTTGGCTTGATTTTTTTAAAGTGAGGTTCAGTGTGATTTGTGTGCCTGTTTCTTTTTTTTAGGTGTTAAAGTTAGGAAGCAAGTTGTGTTAGATGGTCTGGTTAGGCGTGTTTGTAGAATTTTGTGCAGTAACAAACTCATAGGAATAATACCTAAAGAGTTGAGCATGTTGAAGTCCCTTAAGGTGCTGGATTTGGGAAATAATCAGTTATCCGGATCAATTCCTCCAGAGCTTGGAAATTTAACTGAACTTGTGAACATGTAAAAAGAAATTCATGATGAATAGATAGACAAATATTGACTCTCTTTCTAGTTGACTCCTATACTTATTCCTCTCTGTGTGTTCTTTTGTAGGAATCTGCAGTCCAATGATCTAACCGGCAGGTTACCTCCGGGGCTCGGGAATTTGAAATACCTTCAAGAACTTCGGCTCGATAGGAATAAGCTCCAAGGGCCAGTTCCTGGTGGTGACAGTTCAAATTTTTCCTCAACTATCAATGGGATGTGAGTAAAATTTAGTTGGTATACTTTGGTTAAGGCATTCTGTATCCTTATTCGCATAATTCTTTGTTAAGTGAACCTCGAAAAATGCTAGTTATGCCAATCAAAGTTTGACTTTAGTTAATTGATGCCTTAAAGTACCCATAATTTCTTCAGGTATGCTACAAATGCAAATTTAACTGGCTTCTGTTGTTGGTCTCAGTTAAAAGTAGCGAATTTTTCGTATAACTATTTAGTTGGCAGCATACCCAATTGCTTGCATTAAAAAATATGTTTTCTGCCAATCAGTTTATACTTTCAAGGAAACTGCCTTCAGATTCAGAACAAAGACGCAAAGCAACGACCCTCTATTCAATGTGGTATGCAGGACATGACCTTTTTTTAGCATTAAAAAATGATTAATGTAATTAAGATTTCTCTTCCTAGATAATCTCATAGATTAAAATGTAAAGTGTCATTTACTGTGATACTTAGAAACGTAAGACCTAGTGCTCCTTTTTATTCTTGTAAAGTAACTAACTATGAAATATTATCTCATAGCTGGTGCATCACCTGCAAGAAGCCAGCCATTGGTGAATCCTAATATGTATATGTCAAAGCATCATGGAGCATCAAAACCTGTTTGGCTTCTGGCTCTAGAAATAATAACGGGAACCATGATTGGTTCTCTCTTTCTGATTGCTCTTCTCGCTGCCCTTCAGAGGGGGAATAAAAAAGCATCCATCATTATTCCTTGGAAAAAATCTACAAGCCAGAACGACAGCATGACAGTATATATAGGTTCAGCTTCTTTGTGTTTTACTAGCTATTTACTAATGTTTATAGAGCCGTTTTTCAATGTAATTAGCTTTATTACTGTACAGACCCCGAGATGTTGAAGGATGTGAGAAGGTATACCAGACAAGAGCTTGACGTTGCCTGCGAAGACTTTAGCAACATAATCGGGTCATCACCAGACAGTGTGGTCTACAAGGGAACCATGAAAGGTGGACCTGAGATTTCTGTAATCTCCCTCTGCATCAAGGAGGAGCATTGGATAGGATATCTTGAACTCTATTTTCAAAGAGAGGTAAATGCAAACATTTAAGTGCTTACGAAATTGCAAGATTTGGCAGACAAATATTTAGTTAAGTTCTCTAATGTTTATGCTATCATGGCATTCAGGTGGCAGACTTGGCAAGGTTAGATCATGAGAATACAGGAAAACTGCTGGGGTATTGCAGAGAGAGCACTCCATTTACAAGGATGTTAGTTTTTGAGTATGCTTCAAATGGGACACTTCATGAGCACCTACATTGATGTAAGTCAACTTTCTTACCAATGATTCTTAGCTCGTGTATTATAATTTAGGCGTTTCCAGTTCATTAAACATGAAATTTACGACTACAGATGGAGAAAGATGTCAATTCTCCTAGACAAGGCGTATGAAAATGATAATAGGCATTGCACGTGGACTCAAGTATCTACATACGAAAATTGAGCCTCAATTCACTATTTCAGAGCTGAATTCTAGTGCTGTATATCTTACAGAAGAATTTTCCCCCAAGGTTTGCATGCTAACTAGTTCAAATCTTGTAAATTAGAAATCACAAGCAATTATGATTATGTTTAATAACATCTTATTTCGGTTTTAGAATGAGTGGAATAGAGTAATGCACATGGCTATGTATTATTAGAAATCAACATCTTGTTTAAGATTTTCATTGCTTTGGACCTGAACTGCAGTTGGTTGATCTCGAAAGTTGGAAGACAATCCTTGAAAGTTAGGAAGCTACCTACATGTTTCCTGACAGTCAATTAAGTTTATTCTCTTCTATATGTTAATGAATAATTTCAATTTTTATAATTACAGGTAATGGACTTGGATAGAAGAGTAAGACGTGGGCAAGAACGTCTTGCTCAAGAGGTGGAGCCAGCACCAGCGCTTCCATTATAATTAAAATACATAAAATATTTTTTATGTTTATATATTGATATCATAATTCAGGCTGCCAAAGAGAAGGCTGTTGAAGAAGAGTGAAGGAAACAGAGGGAGAAGGATCATGATAGAAGACTATACAATCTCCCTTCCATCAATATTATTTATGGAGAAAAAAAGGGTTGAGGTAGGTATTTTACTGTTGTAATTTTTTCCTCTTGCATGATTGAACTCTGAAAGTGTAGTCCAGTCTTTCCTAAATATATCTGTCATGGTTGAGAGAGGTATATTGGGTTTGAAATTGTAGCAGAACCATTTGAGAGCCCTCCATTTCCCTTAGCTGCAGAGAGAACAAGAAGAAAAGACCCTCTTGATGGCGAAGGAAGCAAAAAAGAATGAGTTCTTGTTATGTAGCTTAGGTACTAATTATTAGTATTTATCTCTATCTCTAGATAGCTAGTTAGTTGTATTTGATTTATTATTAATACTGTTAGTGGAGTAGATAGTAATTGAGTGAGTGCCTTGCAGAATGAGTTCCTAAACTTTAAGAAAGCTAAGAGAAGGATAGAAATAAGATGAAGCCAAAGAGGTTAAAAAGATAGCTACTCCTAATTAATAATGAATTCTTATCAAATAGCATATTTCTTGTGAGACTGCTGGTTTAGTTTTCCCTTCTTCAAAATGCTGGTAGTTTGCTATTTATTTGAGAAATTATTTATTTCTAATGTTTAATTTTCTTTTGCAGTTAATATTTATTCACATGGACATAAACAATGAAAATGTTGGAAAGGCCTGTAGCAAACTTTTTTAGCATCTCTAAGAATGATTATGATGATGATGGTGATTCGTGCATTGATGGTTCTAGTTCTACACCTAGGGTCTCATCTGAATGGAGGAGCTCCATTCATTTCAAGGATTCTGAGACAGAAGAAGCATTGTTTTCATCATCTAGAAGAAGTTGTCCCAAGTGGGAATCATATACTTTGTTCCAAAAATATGATGAATAAATGTCCCTCTTAGACAGAATTAGTGCACAGAAACTTGAGGAAACAGGTAACAATACATCATCCATAATTATTAAATTTAGAGTTTAATTCATTAACATAGTTTCCTAATCCATCTTCAGAGTATTTCAGGTATTAAAATACATAGTTTAGGGCTGCAGCAGTGATATTTCTACGCTAGTGAATATAAAGCTGTCCACAGGGAGGGAAATGCTGTCATTAGGCGGCACCTGGAGTCTCTTCCATTGGAGACTTTTGATTCTGTAAGTTTAAATATTCTATTCATATTTTATAGCATGTCAAGCTTGTATATATGAATCAGTGTGCCTTCATGAAGGAATCTTCTAGAATTGATATGCCGTGTGAGTTTTCCAGGGCTCATGTTACTAGTAACCAAATTATGTAATGCAATAGATGACCAAATTTCATGCTAATTGAGTTGATAAGAATTCTGGATAACCAATGGCAGCTTCTGTCTCATTTGCAATTATTATTTATTTATTGACACTTAAAATGAAAAAGAAAATAAAAATCTTGTTAGGATGATAGCACTTAAAATGAAAAAGAAAAAAAAATCTCGTTAGGATGATAGCCTGTTATATGACTTAAAATAGTTTTGTTTTCAAAATAAAATTATAAGGAAGTGAGTTTTGAAGAAGGAACTTTATTAACACTAGATATCTCTAGATTAGAAACAGTTAAACACACTAAATGAAGATTGACACTAAATATCCCTAGACTAGAAACAGTTAAACACACTAAATGAAGATTTTCTTCAACTGTACACTAAGTTACTAACTCTGAGAGAACAGATTCTTATTCTTGCAGATGAATCAGTGGAGGACTCTGTTGCCCATTCTGACTTGAGATCTTTAGCTACACTTCTACTAATTCATGACATACAAGTAGTCCCAATTGTTGCATTTCATATTAGAGTTTTGATGCTCTCGTCACTAACTTGTATCACCTTGTTTTGTGAACTGAATTCTAATAAAAATAAAATCGCCTATTTTGTTTTTGTAGTCAAGACGACTTCCATGCAAAGACTCAATATCGTCTTTAAGGTTATCAGGGTTCTCTCACAGCTCTTGGATCCACGAAATGCAGCAAGCTTCAGATAAATCAATTATAATCAGTGAAATCTTGGATTCTTGGACTAGAAATCTGGTGTCTGTGTCCAGAATCAGTGACTATGTGTTATCAAATGAGTTTAAATACATATTCATATTTCGTTTAAATACATTATTAGATATTAACATAGTTTAGGGAACTGGATGGTAGATTATTTGACTGATTAGTGTTTATTGCAATGCTTGTATTTTGGTAAGTTTAGTAAGACAAGGTTTTGTATAGGAGTTATTACTTTTGATTTTCAATAATAAAAAATTATATATTATATTAATCTTTTGTTTATGAGTTATATAATATTTCATTATGGATTATGATTTTTTGCTATTGTGAAATTTTAATCACATTTATTTAACGCGATAAAAATGACGGTAAAAATTATTTTTTTAAACAATAAAAAATGTCACTGTCAGGGTAAAACGGCGGTTCAAAATACCATTTTAACCAACCAAAATGCTACTGTCAGGATAAAAATGGCTGTTCAAAAATGTCATTTTAACCAACCAAAATGCCACTCTGTTAGGGTAATAATGGCGGTTCAAACCGCCGTTTTAACCTATCCAAAAACCGCCATTTTAACCATGAAAATAACGGCGGTTTGAACCGCCGTTTTAACCAACCAAAATGCCACTCTTTCAGGGTAATAATGGCGGTTCAAACCGCCGTTTTAACCTATCCAAAAACTGTCATTTTAACCCTAGAAATAATGGCGGTTTGAACCGCCATTTTAACCTATTCAAAAACCGCCGTTTTAACCCAGGAAATTGTGGCGGTTTTCAGAAAATCGCCGTAATAACCAGAATGGCGCTCAGAATTACGTCGCTTTACGAAACCATCATTATTGGTAATAATGGCAGTTCAAACCGCCGTAAATACCTAAAAAACCACTATTTTAACCAGAATTTTTTGTAGTGCTTATGCTGCAGAAACTCCATCAAATCCAGCCAAATGCTACCTAAAATAAACAGTATTGCACAAAACTCAAAATAGCATCCATAGTGGCTAAAATATAATTAATTCTTGATTAAACTCAACAAATTACAGGCAAATTCACTAGGAAAAGATAGGAAAGATGCTCACGCATCACTTGCTTCAGCTCATATAAGCTCTTCTTCAATTTTCATATGATATGCTCCTTTTCTTTAACTTTGAAATCCTCTGGTTGTTCCAAATAATTTTTTTATCTATATCACTATGAAGGAATGTAGTCTTCACACCAAGTTTTTCAACCTCTATATTCAAGCTAGCCGTTAATCTAAGCACAACTCGAATAGAGGACATTTTCACTATTGGAGAGAAAATCTCTTCAAAATCAATACCTTTTTTTTCTGATCAAAGCCTTTTACAACCAACTGAGCTTTGTATCTTAGCCGTGAAACATTTTCATTTGCTTTCAATTTAAATATCCATTTATTTTTGAATACTCTCTTATCCTTCGATAACTTCACCAATTCAAAAGTATGATTCTCATGCAAGGATTTTATTTCTTCTTTTATGGCTTTTAACCAATCTTCTTTATGCTCATTAGACATAGCTTCTAGGTAGCTCTCTAGCTCCCCAGTCTCAGTGTTCATCACATACTCATGAAGAGAATATCTATGGGAAGGATAGTGCTCTCTAGTAGATAATCTCAACTCAGGCTCAATTGATGGTTCAGGTGAAACTTCAACATCTAGTGGAACTTCTATATCTGGTACCTCAGTTTGAGCTGTGAATTCATCATGTAAATCATCACCATCATTATTAACTTGTACATCTCCTCCATCATCAAAAGGTATAGTGAAAGGATTAAGTTCATCATTAGCAGAATATTTAACAGTTGATGCTGGCTTATTTGTCTTTTCAAGGCCTTTAATATATAGTTTGGTCTTCAAGAAAAATCACATATGTCCTTCTAATTATTTCTTGCTCACTAGTTCTCATAATCTGTAATCAAAGTCTTTGTGACTATAACTCATGAAGATACACTATTTTGACTTTCCATCAAGTTTGGACCTTTTATCTCTTGGAATGTGTATAAAATCCTTACAGCCGAACACTCGCAAGTGGCTATAGAAGACATCTTTTTCTCCCTGATGAGCAAAAATTAAAGCTCACAAATACCGGCAAGTGTACCAGGTTATTCAAGTAATACGACAGTGAGTCGATATCGTTTCCACAAGAATTAATGGATTGAGGCAAGTAACATCTAATTAAATATCTAATTAGATCAATCAAACCTTAGATTTTGGATTGTAGATCTTGAAGAAAAGAAGAATTAGAGAAGAGAATGCTTGAAATTGAGAGAAAATCAATATGTGAGAATGTTGAAGGCTTTGGAGATGTTTGGTTCTTGGACGAACAATGCTTATGCTTTTTTATTTAACTCATGCAAAAATCTTTTCACAACAAATCATTTATAACTAAAGCCCAATCCTTTGGTGATTTAGTTTCTCTAAAACCAATTAATCGCCAATCACTTGGTCAACTAATCAAGAGAAGAGGTGAAAAACAATTTCAATTTTAATCTGCACGACCTTCAAGAGCTAACACTAGCCGAATTATATGTCACGTATTTGAACTAGATCTAGATAAGTGAAGATTATGAGATGACTTTTAAGATAATTTTGTAATTAATTTTTCCAAATATAAAATTATAATCCAAGACAGATTTAGAATATTTTTCAATAGTTCTAACCCCTTATTGATGAAGAACATAACCCAATCTTGAAAAAGTAAAAAAGTATGAATTAAAATAAAGAAAACAGTTATATTATTAAACATTAAACCAAACAGAGGTCTTAACCTTCAATGGAGTAGGCCTGTTTAGTGACTCATGATAAAGAAAAAACTAATCTTAATAATGAGAGAGTGATCCTCCGATGGATGGTTGATTCCCCTTCTGTGAACAAGGTTCACTTATTTATATCATAAGTTCTATCTAGAATTCAAATTCAAAACTAACTCTAATCTTATCTTTCGAAAGGATAAGATAGCTAACTACTTCAAATTCAAATAAAAATAATTCAAATATAATTTAGAAACAAATTCTAACAACCAAATCTTTATATTTTTAGAAGAAATTAATGATAACTAATCTTTTTGAATCTTGAATCTTCAATCTTGAATCTTCAATCTTCAATCTTGAATCTTCAATCTTCAATCTTCAAGTTTTAATGTATGGCTTGAATGATGATTTTATGAATTTGATGATGTTGGATGGTGGAAGTGCTATTTTGTTATGAGCCGGAATGGCTGTGTATGGTAATGAATTATGGCTGATTGCGGAATATGTTATGAGCTGGATGGATGACTATGAATCGTGAATTTAAGCCGATTGGCTGAGATGAATGTTGATTTATGGCTGAGAATAAATGCATATATGCTGAGTTATTGATATTGTGATAGTTGCACTTCTAATTATCTGAGATACGAGTTTCCCTGGGTAGAAGCAATGGCTAGCCACCACGTGCTCCAGGTTGAGACTCGATACTCTGCTGACCCTATGTCGTAAGTGTGGCCGGACACTGTGAAACTTTCGGATGAGCTCGCCCCCGTGAATATATGATGAGCGGATAATTTATACGCTTTTTGGCATTGTTTTTAGGTAGTTTTTAGTATATTTTAGTTAATTTTTATTATGTTTTTATTAGTTTTTAAATAAAAATCACATTTCTGGACTTTACTATGAGTTTGTGTATTTTTTTGTGATTTCAGGTATTTTCTAGCTGAAATTGAGGGACCTGAGCAAAAATCTGATTCAGAGGCTGAAAAAGGACTGCAGATGCTGTTGGATTTTGACTCCATGCACTCGACGTAGATTTTCTGGAGCTAAAAAATCCCAATTGGCACGATTTCAATTGCGTTGGAAAATAGATATCCTGGGCTTTCCATCAATATATAATAGTTTATACTTTGCTCGAGATTTGATGGCCCAAACCGGCGTTCCAAGTCAGCATAAAAATTATGGCGTCAAAACGCTAGAACTGGTATAAAAGCTGGAGTTAAACGCCCAAACTGGCACAAAAGCTGGCGTTTAACTCCAAGAAAAGTCTCTACATGTGAAAGCTTCAATTCTCAGCCGAAGAACACACCAAGTAGGCCTGGAAGTGGATTTCTGCATCATTTACTTATTTCTGTAAACCCTAGGTTACTAGTTCATTATGAATAGGACCTCTTGCTATTGTATTTTCATCTTTAGATCATTTTTGAGACTATCTTTGTATCACTTTTGATCTCTTGATCACGTTTAGGGGGCTGGCCATTCGGCCATGCCTGGACCTTCATCACTTTTGTATTTTCAACGGTGGAGTTTCTACACCCCATAAATTAAGGTGTGGAGCTCTGCTGTTCCACATGAATTAATGCAAAGTACTACTGTTTTTCTATTCAATTCATGCGTATTCTTGTTCTAAGATATTCATTCGCACCCAAGAACATGATGAATGTGATGATTATGTGACACTCATCACCATTCTCACTTATGAACGCGTGCCTGACAAACACTTCCGTTCTACATGAAAACAAGCTTGAATGCATATCTCTTAGATATCTAATACAGGGGACCGAGTCCGAGATATTAGAGTCTTCGTGGTATAAGCTAGACTCCATGGGCAGCATTCTTGAGATCCGAAAAGTCTAAACCTTGTCTGTGGTATTCCGAGTAGGATCTGGGATGGGATGACTGTGACGAGCTTCAAACTCACGAGTGTTGGGCGTAGTGACAGACGCAAAAGGATCAATGGATCCTATTCCGGCATGAGTGGGAACCGACAGATGATTAGTCGTGCGGTGATAGCGTATTTTGGACCATTTTCACTGAGAGGACGGATGGTAGCCATTGACAACGGTGATCCCCCAACATACAGCTTGCCATGGAAAGGAGTATGAATGATTGGATGAAGACAATAGGAAAGCAGAAGTTCAGGAGGGACAAAGCATCTTCATACGCTTATCTAAAATTCCTACCAATGAATTGCATAAGTATCTCTATCCTATTTTATATTTATCTTTTAATTATCAATTCTCCATAACCATTTGAATCCGCCTGACTGAGATTTACAAGATGACCATAGCTTGCTTCAAGCTGACAATCTCCGTGAGATCGACCCTTACTCACGTAAGGTATTACTTGGACGACCCAGTGCACTTGCTGGTTAGTTGCATCGGAGTTGTGAATAAAAGTGTGAGATCACGATCGCGCATACCAAGTTTTTAGCGCCATTATCAGAGATCACAATTCCATGCACCAATATACACCAGTGAAGGTGTTGGATGTGAATTATGATTATGATTGTGAATAACTCAAGTTGGAGATGCAATATACACCAATTTTATTTAAGGGACTAACACTTCTCCTCAATGTGCAATTCTGACTCCCTCTCTCTATAAGTTCGAATTCTCTCCTCTCTACCTCCTCCTTCTATTCTTCTTTTCCTCTAACATCGCAAGGAATCTCTATACTGTGACATAGAGGATTCCATACTTTCTTGTTCTCTTCTCTTTCATATGAGCAGGAACAAGGACAAAGGCATTCTTGTTGAAGCTGATCCTAAACCTGAAAGAACCTTGAAGAGAAAGCTAAGAGAAGCTAAAGCACAATTCTCTGGAGAGGACCTAACAGAAATTTTTAAACAAGAAGAAGACATGGCAGCCGAAAATAACAACAATGCCAACAATGCAAGGAAGGTGCTTGGTGACTTTATTGCACCTACTCCCGACTTCTATGGGAGAATGGTGCACGAAAATTACTTTACACTATGTAATTCCGCACAACTAACCAGCAAGTGCACTGGGTCGTCCAAGTAATACCTTACGTGAGTAAGGGTCGATCCCACGGAGATTGTTGGTTTGAAGCAAGCTATGGTTATCTTGCAACTCTTAGTCAGGATATTAATTTGTGGTTATCAATTGACTTGCAAATGAACAAGAGAGCATGAATTAAAGGTTACTTGTTATTCAGTAAATGAGAATATGTTGGAGTTTTAGAGATGCTTTGTCTTTTGAATCTCTGCTTTCTCCCTATCTTCTTCTTCACGCACGCACGTCCCTCCTATGGCAAGCTGTGTGTTGGTGTATCACCGTTGTCAATGGCTACCATCCTTCCTCTCAGTGAAAATGGTCCAGGTACGCTGTCACCACATGGCTAATCATCTATAGGTTCTCGATCATACCGGAATAGAATTTGCTATCCTTTTGCGTCTGTCACTACGCCCAGCACTCGCAAGTTTGAAGCTCGTCACAGTCATCCAATCCCAGAATCCTACTCGGAATACCACAGACAAGGTTTAGACTTTCTAGATTCTCAAGGATGCTGCCAATGAATTCTAGCTTATACCACGGAGATTCCAATCACGGAATCTAAGAGATACTCATTCAATCTAATGTAGAACGGGAGTGGTTGTCAGGCACACGTTCATAGGTTGAGAATGGTGATGAGAGTCACAGATCATCACATTCATCATAATGAGGCGCGAATGAACATCTTAGATAGGAACAAGCGTGATTGAATAGAAAACAGAAATACTTGCATTAATTCATTGAGACACAGCAGAGCTCCTCAGCCCCAACAATGGAGTTTAGAAACTCATGCCGTCAAAGAGTACAAAGTTCAGATCTAAAAATGTCATGAGATTCAAAATAAATCTCTAAAAATTGTTTAAATACTAAACTAGTAACCTAGGTTTACAGAAAATGAGTAAACTATGATAGATAGTGCAGAAATCCACTTATGGGGCCCACTTGGTGTGTGCTGGGGCTGAGACTAAAGCTTCTCACGTGCCTGGGCTGTTTTGGGCGTTCAACGCCAGGTTGTAACCTGTTTCTGGCGTTGAACTCCAACTTGTAACTTGTTTCTGGCGCTGGACGCCAGACTGCAACATGGAACTGGCGTTGAATGCCAGTTTACGTCATCTATCCTTGAGCAAAGTATGGACTATTATATATTGATGGAAAGCCCTGGATGTCTACTTTCCAACGCAATTGGTAACGCGTCAATTGGACTATTGTAGCTTCAGAAATTCTATTCTGAGTGCAGAGAAGTCAGGATCCAACAGCATCAGCAGTCCTTTTTCCAGCCTGAATCAGATTTTTGCTCAGCTCCCTCAATTTCAGCCAGAAAATACCTGAAATTACAGAAAAACACACAAACTCATAGTAAAGTCCAAAAATATGAATTTTGCCTAGAAACTAATGAAAATAAACTAAAAACTAACTAAAACATACTAAAAACTATATGAAATTAACCCCAAAAAGCGTATAAAATATCCGCTCATCACAACACCAAACTTAAACTGTTGCTTGTCCCCAAGCAACTAGACAAATAAAATAGAATACAAATAAATCAAGAAGCAATAATATCTCAGAGTTTTTGAGTGAAGCTCGGATTCTAATTAAATGAGCGGGACTAGTAGCTTTTTGCTTCCGAACAGTTTTGGCATCTCTCTTTATCCATTGAAGCTCAGAATGATTGGCATCTATAGGAACTTAGAATTCAGATAGTGTTATTGATTCTCCTAGTTCAGTATGTTGATTCTTGAACACAGCTACTTTTATGAGTCTTGGCCATGGCCCTAAGCACTTTGTTTTCCAGTATTACCACCGGATACATAAATGCCACAGACACATAATTGGGTGAACCTTTTCAGATTGTGACTCAGCTTTGCTAAAGTCCCCAATTAGAGGTATCCAGGGTTCTTAAGCACACTCTTCTTTTTGCTTTGGACCTTGACTTTAACCGCTCAGTCTCAAGTTTTCACTTGACACCTTCACGCCACAAGCACATGGTTAGGGACAGCTTGGTTTAGCCGCTTAGACCAGGATTTGATTCCCTTAGGCCCTCCTATCCACTGATGCTCAAAGCCTTAGATCCTTTTTATTACCCTTGCCTTTTGGTTTTAAGGGCTATTGGCTTTTTCTGCTTGTTTTTTTTTTTGCAAGCTTTGTATTCACTACTTTTTCTTGCTTCAAGAATTATTTTTATGATTTTTCAGATTATCAATAACATGTCTCATGTTCATTATTCTTTCAAGAGCCAACATATTTAACATTCAAGAACATCAAATTCCAAAGACATATGCTCTGTTCAGGCATTCATTCAGAAGGCAGAAAGTATTACCACCACATGTAATTAATTAGAATTTCTTGTATTAAAAACTCAAAAAATATTGCCTCCTTATCCTAAAGAAAATATTCTATTTTATTCATGTTTAATGATGATGAGAAAAATAAATTATAGCTTAATTGGAGATAAAATAACTACTAATTACTACTATAACTACTAAGGTAAAACTCAAATAAGAACAATTATCACAGAGTTAAGGCTAAGATTAGGGCTCAACAACCTTGAGTTTAGGATGTGGATGTTCCTCTAGTCTGTGGAGTGCTTGGTCCTTCAAGAGATAACTTCTGACGCTTCAGTTCCTTTAAGTCACGCCCTTGCTCTTCTTGTTCCCTGAGTAGTTTGCAGAGCATACTGTTTTGATTTTGCTGTTCTTCCTTTATTTGGTCCATAGATTCTTGCAACTTGGTAACAGATGCTTCAAGCTGTTCCCAATATTCAAATTGAGGGACTTCCGGGAGGAATTCTTGTGCCCTCCTCTTGGTGGGGTCATCCTGCACTTGTTGTTTTTCCATTGTGATTTTAGTGATTGGTTGCTCCACTGAGATATACTCTGTTATTCCCATCTTTACTCCAGCATCTTTGTAGAGCATAGAGATTAAGCTTGGATAAGCCAACCTGGCATCCTTAGAGTTCTTGTTAGCAAGTATGTAAAATTCAGATGGGATCAGTTGATGAACTTCTACTTCTTTTCCCAACATAATGCAATGGATCATCACTGCTCTTTTAACAGTGACTTCAGAACGGTTGCTTGTGGGTAATATAGAATGCCCAATGAAGTCCAGCCAACCTCTGGCGACTGGTTTGAGATCTTCTCTCTTGAGTTGATTTGGGACACCCTTGCTGCTGGTGGTCCACCTGGCTCCAGGGATGTATATATCCTCTAGAATCTTATCCAGGCTCTTGTTTGTTCTCATTATTCTCCTATTGAAGGAGTCTGGGTCATCTTTCAGCTGAGGTAGCTTAAAGATCTCCCTGATTTTGACAGGGTGGATGTGAACAATCTTTCCTCTGACCAAAGTTCGATAGTCATAGAGGGCAGTTCCAGATATTCTCTGCCTGTCTGTTTGCCACAGATTAGGGTAGAATTCCTGAACCATATTCCTTCCCACTTTCGTTTCAGGATTAGCTAAGACTTCCCAGTTCCTGTTTCAAATCTGCTCTTGGATCTCCAGATATTCATCTTCTTTCAGATCGAACTTGACTTCTGGGATCACTGATCTTAGACCCATTATTTTGTAGTAATGGTCTGAATGTTCTTTGGTTAAGAACCTCCCTTTATTCCAAAGCGGTTTTGGAATGCTCTCTTTCTTGCCTCTTGGAGTGGGTTGTTTTCCTTTAGGAGCCATGATCTTAGTGGGTATGATTTAGTGATCACGGATAAACACACCAAACTTAGAGGTTTGCTTGTCCTCAAGCAAAAGAAAAGAAAGGAGATGGGTAGAAGGAGAGCTTGTGTCGAATGGTGGATGAGGGGGGGGGGGGCGAATGTGGTTTTAAAAAAGGGAGGGGGTGGGATTTTCGAAAATATTAAAAAGATAAGATAGAAGATATGATTTAAAAAAAATATGATATGAAAAGATGTGATTTAAAATTGAAAAGATATGAAAGATATTTGAAAAAGATAAATTTGGATTTTGAAAAAGATAATGTGGAGATTTGAAAAAGATATTAATGAGTTGAAAAGATTTTAGAAGGAAAAGAGATAGATTTGTTTTGGAAATTTTGAAAAAGAGTTGGATTGGATTGAAAAAGAATTTGTGTTTATGGATTAAGATACATTTGATATTTTTAAAGTAGGGTTTTTAGAAATTAGGGTTCTTAGAAATCAGGGTTTGTAACATGTTTATGCAAGAAATCATGAATTGAAACATGAAAATTAAAATTAAAATGAAAAATATGAAGTAAAAACGAATTTACCTCCTCCCCACCATCCTGGCGTTAAACGCCCAAATGTTGCATGTTTTGGGCGTTTAACCTTGCTGCTTCTCCTGGGCGTTCAACGCCCAGCTGCTGCTTCTTTCTGGCGTTGAACGCCAGGAACTCCTTTGTCACTGGGCATTTTTCTGAACGCCCAGGACGCTGTAAATCTGGCGTTAAACGCCCAGAAGGAGCTTCTTTCTGGCGTTCAACTCCCAGAAGATGCTTCTTTCTAGCGTTTAACGCCCAGATAGCTATCCTTACTGGCGTTCAACGCCCAGTGGATGCTTCTTTTGGGCGTTGAATGCCCAATTGTACCTCTTACTGGCGTTTTCTTGCCAGTGAGCTCTTTTTCTCTGTTTTGTGTGCTGAATCCTTCTGTAACCCTGTAAACTTATGCAATTGACTCTTTACCTTAGTATCAATAAAATTTATATAAACAAATAAAATCAAGAATAGGGCAAAATGCTAGAGGAAGTGATGCCAATGGCTAGGTTGCCTCCCAGCAAGCGCTTCTTTATTGTCTTTAGCTGGACCTTGCTGAGCTTTTTAATCTAGCCTCAGCCTTGAGCGTTCTTGCTCAACATTACCTTCAAGATAATGCTTGATTCTCTGTCCATTAACAATGAACTTCCTATCAGAGTCAATGTCTTGAAGCTCCACATAACCATATGGTGATACACTTGTAATCACAAATGGTCCCCTCCACCGGGACTTCAGTTTCCTGGGGAATAGCCTGAGCCTAGAGTTAAACAACAGAACCTTTTTCCCTGGTTCAAAGATTCTAGAAGATAGCTTTCTGTCATGCCATCTTTTTTATTTCTCTTTATAAAGCTTGGCATTTTTGAAAGCAGTGAATCTGAATTCCTCTAGCTCATTCAGCTGGAGCAATCTCTTTTCTCCAGCTAGTTTGGCATCAAAGTTTAGGAATCTGGTTGCCCAGTAGGCCTTATGTTCCAGTTCCACGGGCAGGTGACAAGCCTTACCATACACAAGTTGGTACGGAGAGGTCCCTATAGGAGTCTTGAATGCTGTTCTGTAAGCCCACAAAGCATCATCCAAGCTTCGTGCCCAATCCTTTTTTCGGGTACTTACAGTCCGTTCCAGGATTCTTTTCAGTTCTCTGTTAGAAACTTCAGCTTGCCCATTTGTCTGTGGATGATATGGAGTCGCCACCTTGTGGCGAATCCCATACCGGACCATGGCGGAGTAAAGCTGTTTGTTGCAGAAGTGAGTGCCCCCATCACTGATTAGTACCCTAGGGACACCAAATCTGCTGAATATATGTTTCTGGAGGAACTTCAGTACTGTTTTAGTATCATTGGTGGGTGTGGCAATGGCCTCTACCTATTTTGATACATAGTCAACTGCCACCAGAATATAAGTGTTTGAGTATGATGGTGGGAAAGACCCCATAAAATCAATTCCCCATACATCAAACAACTCAATCTCCAAGATTCCTTGTTGAGGCATGGCGTAACTATGAGGCAAATTACCAGCTCTCTGGTAACTGTCACAGTTACGTACAAACTCTCGGGAATCTCTGTAGAGTGTAGGCCAGTAGAAACCACATTGGAGGACCTTGGTGGCTGTTTGCTCACCTCCGAAATGGCCTCCATATTGTGATCCATGGCAATGCCATAGGATCCTCTGTGCTTCTTCTCTAGGCACACACCTACGGATTATTCCGTCTGCACATCTCTTAAAGAGATAGGGTTCATCCCACAAGTAGTACTTTTCATCAGAAATTAATTTTTTCTTTTGTTGCCTGCTGTACGCCTTGGGTATGAACCTTGCAGCTTTATAGTTTGCAATGTCTGCAAACCATGGTGTTTCCTGAATGGCGAACAAATGCTCATCCAGAAAGGTTTCAGAGATTTCAATAGAGGGAGAGGGCGCCCCTTCTACTGGCTCTATTCGGGACAAATGATCAGCCACTTGGTTTTCTGTCCCTTTTCTGTCTCTTATTTCTATATCAAACTCTTGCAGAAGCAATACCCATCTTATAAGCCTGGGTTTTGAATCCTGCTTTGTAAGTAGATATTTAAGAGCAGCATGGTCAGTGTACACAATCACTTTTGATCCTACTAAGTATGATCTAAACTTGTCAATGGCATAGACCACTGCAAGCAATTCCTTTTCTGTGGTTGTGTAATTTTTCTGGGCATCATTTAAAACACGGCTAGCATAATAAATGACATGCAGAAGTTTGTCATGCCTCTGCCCCAGTACTGCACCAATGGCATGATCACTGGCATCACACATTAATTCGAATGGCAATGTCCAGTCTGGTGCAGAGATAACTGGTGTTGTGACCAGCTTAGCTTTCAGAGTTTTAAACGCCTGCAGGCACTCTGTGTCAAACACAAATGGCATGTCAGCAGCTAGCAGATTGCTTAGAGGTTTTGCAATTTTTGAAAAATCCTTTATAAACCTTCTGTAGAATCCTGCATGCCCCAGAAAGCTTCTGATTACCTTAACATTGGCAGGTGGTGGTAATTTTTCAATTACCTCTATTTTAGCTTGATCCACCTCTATTCCCTTGTTTGAAATTTTATGCCCAAGGACAATCCCTTCAGTCACCATAAAGTGACATTTTTCCCAGTTTAAAACTAGGTTGGTCTCTTGGCATCTTTTCAAAACCAGTGTCAGATGATCAAGACAGGAGCTGAATGAGTCTCCATATACTGAGAAGTCATCCATGAAGACTTCCAGAAATTTTTCCACCATATCAGAGAAAATAGAGAGCATGCATCTCTGAAAGGTTGCAGGTGCATTACACAGCCCAAATGGCATCCTTCTGTAAGCAAATACTCCAGATGGACATGTGAATGCTGTTTTCTCTTGATCCTGAGGATCTACTGCAATTTGGTTGTAGCCTGAATAGCTGTCCAAAAAGCAGTAATAATCATGACCTGCTAGTCTCTCTAGCATCTGGTCTATGAATGGTAAAAGAAAATGATCCTTCCTGGTGGCTGTATTGAGCCTTCTGTAGTCAATACACATGCGCCACCCTGTAACTGTTCTTGTAGGAACCAATTCATTTTTTTCATTATGAACCACTGTCATGCCTCCCTTTTTGGGGACAACTTGGACAGGGCTCACCCAGGGGCTATCAAAAATAGGATAAATAATCCCAGCCTCCAGTAATTTGGTGACCTCTTTCTGCACCACTTCCTTCATGGCTGGATTTAGCTGCCTCTGTGGTTGAACCACTGGCTTAGCATTATCCTCCAATAAGATCTTGTGCATGCATCTAACTGGGCTTATGCCCTTAAGGTCACTTATGGACCACCCAAGAGCTGTCTTGTGTGTCTTAGCACTTGAATTAGTGCTTCCTCTTCCTGTGGATTTAAAGCAGAGCTTATGATCACTGGAAAAGTATCACCTTCTCCCAGAAATGCATATTTCAGGGATGGTGGTAATGGTTTGAGCTCGGGTTTAGGAGGTTTTTCCTCTTCCTAAGGAAATTTCAGAGACTCTTTCAATTCCTCTGAATCCTCTAGATCAAGCAGAACATCTTTAAAGATGTTTTCCAACTCTGATTCGAGACTCTCAGCCATGTTGATCTCTTCCACGAAAGAGTCAATAAGATCAACTTTCATGCAGTCTTTTGGTGTGTCTGGATGCTGCATGGCATTGACAGCATTCAACTTAAACTCATCCTCATTGACTCTCAGGGTTATTTTCCCCTGTTGGACATCAATGAGAGTTCGTCCAGTTGCTAGGAAAGGTCTTCCTAGAATGAGAGTAGCACTCTTGTGCTCCTCCATCTCCAGCACTACAAAGTCAGTGGGAAAGGCGAATGGCCCAACCCTGACAATCATGTCCTCAATCACGCCTGATGGGTATTTAATGGAGCCATCAGCAAGTTAGAGACATATCCGGGTTGGTTTAACTTCTTCAGTTAAACCAAGCTTTCTGATAGTGGATGCAGGTATTAGGTTGATGCTTGCCCCAAAATCACATAATGCTGTCTTGGTGCAATTACCTTCTAATATGCATGGTATCAGAAAACTTCCGGGATCTTTAAGCTTTTCAGGGAAGCTTTTCAGAATGAATGCACTGCATTCTTCAGTGAGGAGAACTTTTTCAGTTTCTCTCCAATCCTTCTTATGACTTAAGATCTCTTTCATGAACTTGGCATAAGAAGGTATTTGCTCAAGTGCTTCTGCAAACGGAATCTTTATTTCAAGAGTCCTGAGATAATCTGCAAAGCGAGCAAATTGCTTATCCTGCTCCTCTTGGTGGAGTTTTTGAGGATAAGGTATCTTGGCTTTATACTCCTCAACTTTGGTTGCTGCAGGTTTATTTCCTATAGAAGTGGTTAAAGAAGCCTTTTTAGAGGGGTTGTCATCAGCACTTGTGTGTGTCTGATCCCTCACTGGCAATTGAGTGCCAGGGTTGGAAGCTGGAGTGACGTTAGACGCCAACTCCTCATCTGTTTCTGGCGTCTGAATGCCAGAACTGTGCTTCCTTTGGGCGTTCAACGCCAGTTTCTTGCTTGTTTCTGGCGTTGAACGCCAGTCCTGAGCATGGTTTGGACGTTCAGCGCTAGCCTTCCACCCAATTTCTGGCGTTTTAGCGCCAGAATCATTTTTCCCTGGGCTCTTACTGTCCTCAGATGGAATTTGGGTAGTTTGCTCATTTCTTGGCTTCCTGCTGCCTTGAGGTGGGGTATTTAATGTTTTCTCACTTCTTAATTGAACTGCTTGGCATTCTTCTGTTATTTGTTTTGATAGCTGCTGCTTTGTTTGCTTTAATTGTTCTTCCATATTTATATTAGCCATCCTTGTCTCTTGTAGTCTCTCCTTGAATTCGGCTAACTGTTTTGTTAGAAAATCCAATTGCTGATTGAATTCAGTAGCTTGTTCAGCAGGACTGAGTTCAGTAGTCACTGTTTTAGCCTCTTCTTTCATGGAAGGTTCACTGCTTAGGTACAGATGCTGATTTCTGGCAACTGTATCAATGAGCTCTTGAGCTTCTTCAATTGTCTTTCTCATGTGGATAGATCCACCAGCTGAGTAATTTAGAGAGATCTGAGCTCTTTCTGTAAGCCCATAATAGAAGATGTCTAGCTGAACCCACTCTGAAAACATTTCAGAGGGACATTTTCTTAGCATCTCTCTGTATCTCTCCCAGGCATCATAAAGAGATTCATTATCTCCTTGTTTAAAGCCTTGGATGTCCAGCCTTAGCTGTGTCATCCATTTTGGAGGGAAGTATTGATTCAGGAATTTTTCTGACAGCTGTTTCCATGTCCTTATGCTAGCCTTAGGTTGGTTATTTAACCACCTCTTAGCTTGATCTTTTACAGCAAATGGAAACAGTAATAATCTGTAGACATCCTGATCTACTTCCTTATCATGTACTGTATCAGCAATTTGTAAAAACTGTGCCAGAAACTCTGTAGGTTCTTCCTGTGGAAGACCGGAATACTGGCAACTTTGCTGCACCATGATAATGAGCTGAGGATTCAACTCAAAGCTACTGACTCCGATGGAGGGTATACAAATACTACTCCCATATGAAGCAGTAGTGGGGTTAGCATATGACCCCAGAGTCCTTCTGGACTGTTCATTTCCACTTAGATCCATGATGGAGAAAGGGGGATAATGTAAAATAGAGAAAAAATATTTTTATTTATTTATTTATTTATTTATTTCAAAAATAAAATAAATTAAAATAAAATAAATAAAAATAGGTGAAGATTTTCAAAAAATGGAGAGAGAGAAAGAAAAAAAATGGTTAGGAAGTTTTGAAAAAGATATGATTGAAAGGATTTGATTGGAAAAGATATGATTTGAAAAAGATATGATTTTTAAATTTGATGACTAATTTAATGCTAATTTTTCAAAAATTATGAGTAGAATAAGGAAAAGATATTTTTTTTATTTTTGAATTTTATGATGAAAGAGAAAAACACACAAAAGACACACAACTTAAAATTTTTAGATCTAATGCTCATTGTTTTCGAAAATTTGGAGGGAAAACACCAAGGAACTCCAAACTTAAAAATTTTAAGATCAAAACACAAGGAAGACTCAAGAACACTTTGAAGAATCACAAGAACAACAAGAACATGAAGGAGGAACACCAAACTTAAAATTTTTAGAAAACTAAACTAAAATTTTCGAAAATTATAAAAAGATTAACAAGAAAACACCAAACTTGAAGTTTGGCACAAGATTTAATCAAAGAAAAATTATTTTTAAAAAAAAATTTTACAAGAAGATACCCAATTACCAAGAACATAGACTAACGCTCTAGCCAATTGGGCAGTAAATATAACACTTGTTTTGAAGAAGTATTTTTAATAACTAAGAAAAATTTTTGAAAAATTTAAAAAAAAAAAGAAAATAAGAATTTTAAAAAGAAAATTTCAACCAAAAATAATAATAGAAGACTGGTATGCGAAATTGTTACTCAGGTTGTGAATTGTTGTTCGAAATTGATTCCCTGGCAATGGCACCAAAAACGGATGCACAGAACCAAGGTCTAAATATATCTTCACAACTTTTTTTGCTTTGGACCTTGACTTTAACCGCTTAGTCTCAAGTTTTCACTTGACACCTACACGCCACAAGCACATGGTTAGGGACAGCTTGGTTTAGCCGCTTAGGCCAGGATTTTATTCCTTTAGGCCCTCCTATCCACTAATGCTCAAAGTCTTAGGATCGTTTTTATTTACCCTTGCCTTTTGGTTTTAAGGGTTATTGGCTTTTTGCTCTTGCCTCTTGGTTTTAAGAGCTTTTGGCTTTTTCTGCTTGCTTTTTCTTTCTATTTTTTTCGCCTATTTTTTTATTTTTTTTCTGCAAGCTTTGTTTTTTGCTGCTTTTTCTTGCTTCAAGAATCATTTTTATGATTTTTCAGATTATCAAATAACATGTCTCCTAGTCATTATTTTTTCAAGAGCCAACATATTTAACATTCTTAAACAACAACTTCAAAAGACATATGCACTGTTCAAGCATACATTCAGAAAACAAGAAGCATTGTCACCACATCAATATAATTAAACTAAGTTCAAGGATAAATTCAAAACTCATGTACTTCTTGTTCTTTTGAATTAAAACATTTTTCATTTAAGAGAGGTGATGGATTCATAGGACATTCATAACTTTAAGACAAAGTTACTAACTACTAATGATCATGTAATGAAAACACAAACATGGATAAGCACTTAACATAGAAAACGAAAAACAGAGAAAGTAAGAACAAGGAATGAGTCCACCTTAGTGATGGGTGCGTTTCTTTCTTGAGGAACCAATGATGTCCTTGAGCTCTTCTATGTCTGTTCCTTGTCTTTGTTGCTCCTCCCTCATTGCTTTTTGATCTTCTCTAGTTTTATGAAGGATGATGGAGTGTTCTTGATGTTCCACCCTTAATTGTCCTATGTTGGAACTTAATTCTCCTAGGGAGGTGTTGATTTGCTCCCAAAAATTCTGTGGAGGCAAGTGCATCCCTTGATGTATCTCAGGGATTTCTTGATGATGAGCTTCTTCATGTGCCTGTTGAGATTCATGAATGTGCTCTCTTGTTTGCTCCATCCTTTTCTTAGTGATGGGCTTGTGAGATGAATCTTTCCATCTCCCATGGCTCAGAGGTGGAAGCATTTGTCTTCCCTTTCCTCTTTCTTGAGGTTTCTCTGGCCTTAGGTGCCATTAATGGTAATGGAAAAACAAAAAGCTTATGCTTTTATCACACTAAACTTAGAATATTGCTCGCCCTTGAGCAAGAGAAGAAAGAATAGATGAAGAAGAAGAAGATATGGAGGAGATAGAGGGATGTGTGGATAGATGTGAGTGGTGAATGGAAAACAGAAGGGATGACCATGAATGGAGAGAGAGAGGGTGAGGTGGGTGGGGATCCTGTGAGATTCACAGATCCTGAGATGATCCTGTGGGGTCCACAGATCCTGAGATGATCCTGTGGGGTCCACAGATCCTGAGGTGTTCAAGGAATTACAACCTTGCACCAAATTAGGCATGTAAAATGCCCTTGCACACAACTCTGGGCGTTCAGCGCCAGGTTGGTGCCCATTTTGGGCGTTCAACGCCCATTTGTTGCCCATTTCTGGCGTTGAACGCCAGAACCATGCTTGTTCTGGGCGTTCAGCGCCAGCTTTTCTCCAGGGTGCAATTCTGGCGTTCAGCGCCCAGATGCTGCCCATTTTGGGCATTCAGCGCCTAGATACTGCCCATTTTGGGCGTTCAGCGCCAGAACCATGCTCTGTTCTGGCGTTGAACGCCAGACAGGTGCTTCCTCCAGGGTGTGATTTTTCTTCCGCTGTTTTTGATTCTGTTTCTAAATTTTTCGTTTATTTTGTGACTCCACATGATCATGAACCTAAGAAAACATGAAAAACAAAAATAAAATTAGATAAATAAACGTTGGGTTGCCTCCCAACAAGCGCTTCTTTAATGTCAATAGCTTGACAGTGGGCTCTCATGGAGCCTCACAGATGTGCAGAGCTTTGTTGAGACCTCCCAACACCAAACTTAGAATTTGGATATGGAGGTTTGACACCAAACTTAGAGTTTGGTTGTGGCCTCCCAACACCAAACTTAGAGTTTGACTGTGGGGGCTTTGGTTGACTCTGCTTTGAGAGAAGCTTTTTCTGCTTCCTCTCCATGGATGCAGAGAGAGATCCTTGAGTTGTAAACACAAGGTTGTCCTTATTTAATTGAAGGATCAATTCTCCTCTGTCCACATCAATCACAGCTCTTGCTGTGGCTAGGAAAGGTCTTCCTAGGATGATGGATTCATCCTCTTCCTTTCCAGTATCCAGGACTATGAAATCAGCAGGGATGTAAAGGCCTTCAACCTTTACTAACACATCCTCTACTTGTCCATAAGCCTGTTTTCTTGAATTGTCTGCCATCTCTAATGAGATTTTAGCAGCTTGCACCCCATAGATTCCCAGTTTCTCTATTACAGAGAGGGGCATGAGGTTTATTCCTGAACCAAGGTCACACAGAGCCTTAAAGATCGTGGTGCCTATGGTACAAGGTATTATGAACTTTCCAGGATCCTGTCTCTTCTGAGGCAATGTCAGTTGATCCAGATCACTTAGTTCATTGGTGAACAAGGGAGGTTCATCTTCCCAAGTTTCAATACCAAATAATTTGGCATTTAGCTTCATGATTGCACCAAGGAACTTGGCAGCTTACTCTTCAGTAACATCCTCATTCTCTTCAGAAGAGGAATATTCATCAGAGCTCATGAATGGCATAAGGAGGTTCAATGGAATCTCTATGGTCTCTAGATAAGTCTCAAATTCCTTAGGTTCCTCAGAGGAAAGCTCCTTATTAATCACTGGACGTTTCAGGAGGTCTTCCTTCTTGGGATTCACGTCCTTCTCCTCTCTTGTGGGTTCGGCCATGGTAATTAATTCAGTGGCCTTGCACTCTCCTTTTGAATTCTCTTCTGTATTGCTTGGGAGAGTACTAGGAGGGATTTCAGTGATCCTTTTACTCAGCTGGCCCACTTGTGCTTCCAAATTTCTAATGGAAGACCTTGTTTCATTCATGAAACTCACAGTGGTCTTAGATAGATCAGAGACTAAATTTGCTAAGCTAGATGGATTCTGCTCAGAATTCTCTGTCTATTGCTGAGTGGATGATGGAAAAGGCTTGCTATTGCTAAACCTGTTTCTTCCACCATTGTTAAAGCCTTGTTGAGGCTTTTGATCCTTCCATGAGAGATTTGGGTGATTTCTCCATGATGGATTGTAGGTGTTTCCATATGGTTCACCCATGTATTTTAACTCTGCTATTGCAGGGTTCTCAGGATCATAAGCTTTTTCCTCAGAAGATGCCTCTTGAGTACTGTTGGATGCAGCTTGCATTCCATTCAGACTCTGAGAAATCATATTGACTTGCTGAGTCAATATTTTATTCTGAGCCAATATGGCATTCAGAGTATCAATTTCAAGAACTCCCTTCTTCATAGGCGTCCCATTATTCACAGGATTCCTCTCAGAAGTGTACATAAACTGGTTATTAGCAACCATGTCAATGAGTTCTTGAGCTTCTGCAGGCGTTTTCTTTAGGTGAATGGATCCACCTGCAGAAGTATCCAATGACATCTTTGATAGCTCAGATAAACCATCATAGAATATATCCAGGATGGTCCATTCTGAAAGCATGTCAGAAGGACACTTTTTGGTTAGCTGCTTGTATCTTTCCCAAGCTTCATAGAGGGATTCACCTTCTTTCTGTCTGAAGGTTTGAACATCAGCTCTAAGCTTGCTCAGCTTTTGAGGAGGAAAGAATTTGGCTAAGAAAGCCGTGACCAGCTTATCCCAAGAGTTCAGGCTGTCTTTGGGTTGAGAGTCCAACCATATTCTAGCTCTGTCTCTTACAGCAAAAGGGAAAAGCATGAGCCTGTAGACTTCAGGATTTACTCCATTAGTCTTAACAGTATCACATATCTGCAAGAATTTAGTTAAGAACTGAAAAGGATCTTCATATGGAAGTCCATGAAACTTGCAGTTCTGCTGCATCAGAGAAACTAGCTGAGGTTTCAGCTCAAAATTGTTTGCTCCAATGGTAGGAATGGAGATGCTCCTTCCATGTAAATTGGAATTAGGTGCAGTAAAGTCACCGAGCATCCTCCTTGCATTATTATTATTTTCTGCTGCCATTTCCTCTTCTTGTTCGAAAATTTCTGTAAGGTTATCTCTGGATTGTTGTAATTTAGCTTCTCTTAGTTTTCTCTTCAGAGTCCTTTCAGGTTCTGGATCTGCTTCAACAAGAATGTTCTTGTCCTTGCTCCTGCTCATATGACAAAGAAGAGGGCACAGAAAAATAATAATAATAATAATAGGGATCCTTTATACCACAGTATAGAGGTCCCTGTGTGAGTGGAAGAGAGGAATGGATAATCCAAACACAAAGGTGATGATAGGAGCAGAGATGTGAGATGAAGAGAAGTGTTAGTAGATGAATAAATAAAATAGAGGGGGATGAGAGAGGGAGAGAATTTTCGAAAATTATTTTTGAAAAAGAGTTAGTGATTTTCGAAAATAGTTTTAGAAAAAGGTTAGTAATTTTCGAAAATTAAAATCAAAAATTAAAATAATTAGTTAAATAAAAAAAGAAATTTTGAAAAAGGAGGAAGATATTTTCGAAAATTAGAGAGAGAGAGTTAGTTAGGTGATTTTGAAAAAGATAAGAAACAAACAAAAAGTTAGTTAGTTAGTTGAAACAAATTTGAAAATCAATTTTGAAAAGATAAGAAGATAAGAAGTTAGAAGAGATATTTTGAAATCAAATTTTGAAAAAGATAAGATGAGAAGATGTTTTTGAAAAGATATGATTGAAATTGGTTTTGAAAAAGATTTGATTTTTAAAATCACAATTAATGACTTGATTCATAAGAAATCACAAGATATGATTCTAGAACTTAAAGTTTGAATCTTTCTTAACAAGCAAGTAACAAACTTGAAATTTTTGAATCAAAATATTAATTGTTATTGTTATTTTCGAAAATTTGATATAAAAATAAGAAAAAGATTTTTGAAAAATATTTTTAAAATTTTCGAAAATAACTAAGAAAAATGAAAAAGATTTGATTTTTGAAAAAGATTTTTGAAAAAGATGAGATTTTTAAATTGAAAATTTGATTTGACTGATAAGAAACAACTGAATTTTAAAAATTTTGAAAAAGTCAATTCAAATTTTCGAATTTGATGAGAAGAAAAAGGGAAAGATATTTTTTTAATTTTTGAAATTTTTTTTAATGATGAGAGAGAAAAACATGAAAAAGATGCAATGCATGAAAATTTTAGATCAAAACTATGAATGTATGCAAGAATGCTATGAATGTCAAGATGAACACCAAGAATACTGTGAATATCATGATGAACATCAAGAACATATTTTTGAAAAATTTTATATGCAAAGAAAACATGCAAGACACCAAACTTAGAAATCTTTCATGTTTAGACTCTAATAAACGAAAAATGCACATGTAAAACAAGAAAAGACACAAAACAAGAAAACATCAAGATCAAACAAGAAGACTGACCAAGAACAACTTGAAGATCATGAAGAACACTATGAATGCATGAATTTTCGAAAAATGCAAGATGAATATGCAATTGACACCAAACTTAAAATATGACTCAAGACTCAAACAAGAAACACAAAAATATTTTTTATTTTTTTATGATTTTCTAAATTTTTTGTACTTTCTTTTAATTTTTTCGAAAATCATTTTGAAAAAGAAAAATAAGGATTCCAAAATTTTTAATATGAATTCCAGGAATCTTATGCTCTTTTAGTCTAAAGCTCCAATCAAAGGGTCAGGCATGGCTTAATAGCCAGCCAAGCTTTAGAATAGAATTACATCCATTGAGGTGATTAGTTGAAGACCAATCCCAAAGGAGTTTGGATATGGCTTTACAGCCAGCCAGGCTTCAACATGCTTCATGAAACTCTAGAATTCATTCTTAAAAATTTTGAAGAAAAATATATTTTTGAAAATAATTTTTTTTTCGAAAACAAAGGAGAAATTTTTGAAATATTTTTTAAAAATTTTTTAAAATAAAACAAAAAGAAAATTACCTAATCTGAGCAACAAGATGAACCGTCAGTTGTCCAAACTCAAACAATCCCCGGCAACGGCGCCAAAAACTTGGTATGCGAAATTGTTACTCAGGTTGTGAATTGTTGTTCGAAATTGATTCCCTGGAAATGGCACCAAAAACGGATGCACAGAACCAAGGTCTAAACATATCTTCACAACTTTGCATAACTGACCAGCAAGTGCACTGGGTCGTCCAAGTAATACCTTACGTGAGTAAGGGTCGAATCCCACGGAGATTGTTGGTATGAAGCAAGCTATGGTCACCTTGTAAATCTCAGTCAGGCGGATATAAATTAGTTAAGGAGTTTTCGAAATTAATAATAAAAGAAGGATAGAAATACTTATGTAAATCATTGGTGAGAATTTCAGATAAGCGCATAGAGGTGCTTTCGTTCCTCTGAACCTCTGCTTTCCTGCTGTCTTTCATCCAATCAGTCTTACTCCTTTCCATCGCTGGCTTTATGCAAGGGCATCACCGTTGTCAGTGGCTACATCCCCTCCTCTTGTGAAAATGGTCCAAGATGCCCTATCACGGCACGACTAATCATCTGAGGTTCCCGATCATGCTGGAATAGGATTCACCCTCCTTTTGCGTCTGTCACTACGCCCAGCACTCGCAAGTTTGAAGCTCGTCACAGTCATTCAATCATTGAATCCTACTCAGAATACCACAAACAAGGTTTAGACTTTCCGGATTCTCTTGAATGCCGCCATCATTCTAGCTTACACCACGAAGATTCTGATTAAGAGATCTAAGAGATACTCATTCAATCTAATGTAGAACGGAAGTGGTTGTCAGGCATGCGTTCATAGGGAATGATGATGATTGTCATGTTCATCACATTCAGGTTGAAGTGCGAATGAATATCTTAAAAGCGAAATAAGATGAATTGAATAGAAAAACAGTAGTACTTTGCATTAATCTTTGAGGAACAGCAGAGCTCCACACCTTAATCTATGGAGTGCAGAAACTCTACCGTTAAAAATACATAAGTGAAAGGTCCAGGCATGGCCGAATGGCCAGCCCCCAAAACGTGATCACCGGATCAAAATTACAATCCAGGATGATCCAAAGATGTCTAATACAATAGTAAAAGGTCCTATTTATAATAAACTAGCTACCAGGGTTTACAGAAGTAAGTAATTGATGCATAAATCCACTTCTGGGGCCCACTTGGTGTGTGCTTGGGCTGAGCTTGAGTGTTGCACGTGTAGAGGTCCTTCTTGGAGTTGAACGCCAGTTTTTGTGCCAGTTTGGGCGTGGAACTCCACTTTGCAACTTGTTTCTGGCGCTGGACGCCAGAATTGGGCAGAGAGCTGGCGTTGAACGCCAGTTTGCGTCATCTAAACTTGGGCAAAGTATGAACTATTATATATTTCTGGAAAACCCTGGATGTCTACTTTCCAACGCAATTAGAAGCATGGCGTTTTGAGTTCTGTAGCTCCAGAAAATCCATTTTGAGTGCAGGGAGGTCAGAATCCAACAGCATCAGCAGTCCTTCTTCAACCTCTGAATCTGATTTTTGCTCAAGTCCCTCAATTTCAGCTAGAAAATACCTAAAATTATAGAAAAACACACAAACTCATAGTAAAGTCCAGAAATGTGAATTTAACATAAAAACTAATGAAAACATCCCTAAAAGTAACTAGATTCTACTAAAAACATACTAAAAACAATGCCAAAAAGCGTATAAATTATCCGCTCATCAAAGACTCTAAACCAAAAAGAAAAATTTTTCCTAATCTAAGCAACAAAATAAACCGTCAGTTGTCCAAACTCGAACAATCTCCGGCAACGGCGCCAAAAACTTGGTGCACGAGAATTACTTTACACTATGTAATTCCGCACAACTAACCAGCAAGTGCACTGGGTCGTCCAAGTAATACCTTACGTGAGTAAGGGTCGATCCCATGGAGATTGTTGGTTTGAAGCAAGCTATGGTTATCTTGCAACTCTTAGTCAGGATATTAATTTGTGGTTATCAATTGACTTGCAAATGAACAAGAGACCATGAATTAAAGGTTACTTGTTATTCAGTAAATGAGAATATGTTAGAGTTTTGGAGATGCTTTGTCTTTTGAATCTCTGCTTTCTCCCTATCTTCTTCTTCACACACGCACGTCCCTCCTATGGCAAGCTGTGTGTTGGTGGATCACCGTTGTCAATGGCTACCATCCTTCCTCTCAGTGAAAATGGTCCAGGTACGCTGTCACCGCATGGCTAATCATCTGTAGGTTCTCGATCATACCGGAATAGAATTTGCTATCCTTTTGCGTCTATCACTACGCCCAGTACTTGCGAGTTTAAAGCTCGTCACAGTCATCCAATCCCAGAATCCTACTCGAAATACCACAGACAAGGTTTAGACTTTCCGGATTCTCAAGGATGCTGCCAATGAATTCTAGCTTATACCACGGAGATTCCGATCACGGAATCTAAGAGATACTCATTCAATCTAATGTAGAACGGGAGTGGTTGTCAGGCACACGTTCATAGGTTGAGAATGGTGATGAGAGTCACAGATCATCACATTCATCATAATGAGGCGCGAATGAACATCTTAGATAAGAACAAGCGTGATTGAATAGAAAACAGAAATACTTGCATTAATTCATCGAGACACAGCAGAGCTCCTCACCCCTAACAATGGAGTTTAGAGACTCCTGCCGTCAAAGAGTACAAAGTTCAGATCTAAAAATGTCATGAGATACAAAATAAATCTCTAAAAGTTGTTTAAATACTAAACTAGTAACCTAGGTTTACAGAAAATGAGTAAACTATGATAGATAGTGCAGAAATCTACTTCTGGGGCCCACTTGGTGTGTGATGGGGCTGAGACTAAAGATTCTCACGTGCCTGGGCTGTTTTGGGCGTTCAACGCCAGGTTGTAACCTGTTTCTGGCGTTGAACTCCAACTTGTAACTTGTTTCTGGCACTGGACGCCAGACTGCAACATGGAACTGGCGTTGAACGCCAGTTTACGTCATCTATCCTTGAGCAAAGTATGGACTATTATATATTGATGGAAAGCCCTGGATGTCTACTTTCCAACGCAATTGGAAACGCATCAATTGGACTATTGTAGCTTCAGAAATTCCATTCCGAGTGCAGAGAGGTCAGGATCCAACAGCATCAGCAGTCCTTTTTTCAGCCTGAATCAGATTTTTGCTCAGCTCCCTCAATTTCAGCCAGAAAATACCTGAAATTACAGAAAAACACACAAACTCATAGTAAAGTCCAGAAATATGAATTTTGCCTAGAAACTAATGAAAATAAACTAAAAACTAACTAAAACATACTAAAAACTATATGAAATTAACCCCAAAAAGCGTATAAAATATCCGCTCATCAGAGAAGCATCTCTATTCCTGCCATTGGAGCAAACAACTTTGAGCTTAAGCCTCAATTAGTTTCTTTGATGCAACACAATTACAAATTTCATGGACTTCCATTGGAAGATCCCCATTAATTTTTGGCTGAATTTTTGCAAATCTGTGATACTGTCAAGACCAATGGGGTTGATCCCGAGGTCTATAGGCTTATGCTTTTTTCTTTTGCTGTAAGAGACAGAGCTAGAATATGGTTGAACTCACAACCTAAGAAAAGCCTGAACTCTTGGGAAAAGCTGGTCAGTGCTTTTCTAGCCAAATTCTTTCCACCTCAAAAATTGAGTAAGCTTAGAGTGGAAGTCCAAACCTTTATACAGAAGGAAGGTGAATCCCTCTATGAAGCTTGGGAAAGATACAAGCAATTGATCAGAAGGTGTCCTTCTGACATGCTTTCAGAATGGAGCATCATAGGTATCTTCTATGATGGTCTGTCTGAACTATCCAAGATGTCATTGGAAAGCTCTACTGGAGGATCTCTTCATCTGAAGAAGACGCCTGCAGAAGCTCAGGAACTCATTGAAATGGTTGCAAATAACCAATTCATGTACACTTCTGAAAGGAATCTTGTAAATAATGGGACAACTCAGAAGAAAGGAGTTCTTGAGATTGACACTCTGAATGTCATATTGGCTCAGAACACAATATTGACTCAGCAAGTCAATATGATTTCTCAGAGTTTGTTTGGAATGCAAGCAGCAACATGCAGTACCAAAGAAGCTTCATCTGAAGAAGAAGCTTATGATCCTGAGAACCCAGCAACGGAAGAGGTGAATTACATGGGAGAACCCTATGGAAACACCTATAATTATTCATGGAGAAATCATCCAAATCTCTCATGGAAGGACCAACAGAGGCCTCAATAAGGCTTCAACAACAGTAATGGTAGAAGAAATAGGTTTAGCAATAGCAAGCCTTTTCCATCATCTTCTCAGCAACAGACAGAAAATTCTAAGTAGAGCCAATCTGACTTAGCAACCATAATCTCTGATCTAACTAAGACCACTCAAAGTTTTATGACTGAAACAAGGTCCTCTATTAGAAATTTGGAGGCACAAGTGGGTCAGCTGAGTAAGAAAGTTACTGAACTCCCTCCTAGTACTCTCCCAAGCAATACAAAAGAGAACCCAAAGAGAGAATGCAAGGCCATAAACACGTCCCACATAGCCGAATGCATAGAGGAGGGAAAGGCAGTGATTTCCACTGAGGAAGACCTCAATGGACGTCCACTGGCCTCCAAGGAGTTCCCTTATGAGGAACCATGAGAATCTGAGGCTCATACAGAAACCATAGAGATTCCATTGAATTTACTTCTGCCATTCATGAGCTCTGATGAGTATTCTTCCTCTGAAGAGGATGAAGATATTACTGAAGATCAAGTTGCTAAGTACCTTGGAGCAATCATGAAGCTAAATGCCAAATTATTTTGTAATGAGACTTGGGAGGATGAACCCCCCTTGCTCACCAAAGAACTGGATGACTTGACTAGGCAGATATTACCTCAGAAGAAACAGGATCCTGGAAAGTTCTCAATACCTTGTACCATAGGCACCATGACCTTTGAGAAGGCTCTGTGTGACCTAGCGTCAAGTATAAACCTCATGCCACTTTCTGTGATGGAGAAGCTAGGGATCCTTGAGGTACAAGCTGCAAGAATCTCACTAGAGATGGCAGACAATTCAAGAAAACAGGCTTATGGACTTGTAGAGGATGTCTTGGTAAAGGTTGAAGGCCACTACATCCCTTCTGATTTCATAATCCTAGACACTGGGAAGAGTATGGATGAATCCATCATCCTTGGCATACCCTTCCTAGCCACAGCAAAAGCTGTGATTGATGTTGATAGAGGAGAATTGGTCCTTCACGTGAATGAGGACTCCCTTGTGTTTAAGGCTCAAGGATCTCCCTCTGTAACAATGGAGAGGAAGCATGAAAATCTTCTCTCAATGCAGAGTCAAACAAAGCCCCCACATTTAAACTCTAAGTTTGGTGTTGGGAGGCCATCATCATGCTCTGATTCTTTGTGAGGCTCCATAAGAGCCCACTGTCAAGCTATTGATATTAAAGAAGCGCTTGTTGGGAGGCAACCTAATTTTATTTAATTATATCTATTTATTTTCCATTGTTATTTTATGTTTTCTGTAGGTTAATGATCATGTGAAGCCACAAAAATAACTGAAAAAGCAAAAATAGAATAAAAAATAGTATTACAAATAGCACACCCTGGAGAAGAAGCTTACTGGCATTTAAACGCCAACAACGGTAGCAGAATGGGCGTTAAACGCCCAGTCTGGCACCATTCTGGGCGTTTAACGCCAGAAAAGGACACCAGACTGGCGTTTAACACCAGAAAAGGGCACAAAGTTGGCGTTTAACGCCAGAAAGGGGAGAAAAGTTGGCGTTTAACGCCAGAAAGGGAAGAAAAGCTGGCGTTAAACACCAGAAATGGGCAGCAACCTGGCGTTTAACGCCAGAATTGGCACAGGAAGGGGCGTTTACACCCCAACATGGTGCAGGGATGAGAATTCCTTGATACCTCAGGATCTGTGGACCCCACAGGATCCCCACCTACATCAACTCTCTCTCTCTTCTTCACACCTTTCTTTAACACTCTTCCCCACCCACTATTGACCAATCACCTCAATACCTCTTCCCCAAAAACCCCTCACCTATCAAATCCTACCCTCTTCTCCATAATATCTTCACCAATCTACATCCATCCATCATAAAACTCCACCTACCTCACCATTCAAATTCAAACCATTTCCCTCCCAAGCCCTCCCCATACATGGCCGAACTCCTTCATAAAACCCCCCTTCACTCCTTCATTTCTACATATCACAAACACTACTTCTCTCCCTTGGCCGAACCACTAAACCCCCTCCATCTCCTCTATTTCTTCTTCTTCTAATATTTTCCTTCTTCTTTTGCTCGAGGACGAGCAACCATTCTAAGTTTGGTGTGGAAAAAGCTAAAGCTTTTTTTTTCTATAACCACTAATGGCACCAAAGGCCAGAGAAATCTCTAGAAAGAGGAAAGAGAAGGAAATTGCTTCCACCTCCGAGTCATAGGAGATGGAGAGATTCATCTCAAGGGTGCATCAAGACCACTTCTAGGAAGTTGTGGCCAAGAAGAAGGTGATCCCTGAGGTCCCTTTCAAGCTCAAAAAGGGTGAATATCCGGAGATCCGACATGAGATTCGAAGAAGAGGTTGGGAAATTCTCACCAACCCCATTCAACAAGTCGGGATCTTAATGGTTCAAGAGTTCTATGCCAATGCATGGATCACCAAGAACCATGATCAAAGTGTAAACCCGGACCCAAAGAATTAGCTTACAATGGTCCGGGGGAAATGCTTAGATTTTAGTCCGGAAAATGTAAGGTTAGCATTCAACTTGCCCATGATGCAAGGAGATGCACGCCTCTACACTAGAAGGGTCAACTTTGATCAAAGGTTGGACCAAGTCCTCATAGACATTTGTAAAGAGGGCGCTCAATGGAAGAGAGATTCAAGAGGGAAGCCAGTTCAACTAAGAAGGCATGACCTCAAGCCCGTGGCTAGGGGATGGTTGGAGTTCATCCAACGTTCAATCATTCCCACTAGCAACAGGTTTGAAGTTACTATAGACCGGGCTATCAAGATCCATAGCATCATGATTGGAGAGAAAGTAGAAGTTCATGAGGTTATATCCCTAGAACTCTACAAGGTGGCGGACAAGTCCTCTACTTTGGCAAGGTTAGCCTTCCCTCATCTCATTTATCACCTCTGCAATTCAGCTAGAATTGACATAGAGGAAGACATCCTCATTGATGAGGACAAGCCCATCACTAAGAAAAGGATGGAGCAAACAAGAGAGCCCACTCATGGACCTCACCAAGAGCATGAGAAAATTCCTCATCATGAAATCCATGAGATGCCTCAAGGGATGCACTTTCCTCCACAAAACTATTGGGATCAAATTAACACCTCCTTAGGAGAATTAAGTTCCAATATGGGACAACTAAGGGTGGAGCACCAAGAGCATTCCATCCTCCTTCATGAAATTAGAGAAGATCAAAGAATCACGAGGAAGGAGCAACAAAGGCAAGGAAGAGACATTGAGGAGCTCAAGCACTCCATAAGATCTTCAAGAGGAAGAACAAGCCGCCATCACTAAGGTGGACCCGTTTTTTAATTTCCTTGTTCTTTTTTTTCTATTTTTTAAAAATTATGCTTTATGTTTTATTTATGTTTGTGTCTTATTACATGATCACTAGTGTCTAAGTGTCTATGCCTTAAAGCTATGAAAGTCCTATGAATCCATCACCTTTCTTAAAATGAAAAATGATCTAAAAACAAAAGAACAAAAAGTACATGATTTCGAATTCATCCTTGAAACTAGTTTAATTATTTTGATGTGGTGGCAATACTTTTGTTTTCTGAATGAATGCTTGAACATTGCATATTTTTTATATTGTTATTTATGAATGTTAAAATTGTTGGCTCTTGAAAGAATAATGAAAAAGGAGAAATGTTATTGATGATCTGAAAAATTATAAAATTGATTCTTGAAGCAAGAAAAAGCAGTGAAAAAGAAGAAGCTTGTGAAAAAAATGGCGAAAAGAAAAAGAAAGAAAAAAGAAAAAGCAAGCAGAAAAAGCCAGTAACCCTTTAAACCAAAAGGCAAGGGTAAAAAGGATCCAAGGCTTTAAGCATCAATGGATAGGAGGGCCTAATAAAATCCTGGCCTAAGTGGCTAAACCAAGCTGTCCCTAACCATGTGCTTGTGGCGTGAAGGTGTCAAGTGAAAAGCTTGAGACTGAGCGGTTAAAGTCATGGTCCAAAGCAAAAAGAGTGTGCTTAAGAGCTCTGGACACCTCTAATTGGGGACTCTAGCAAAGCTGAGTCACAATCTGAAATGGTTCACCCAGTTATGTGTCTGTGGCATTTATGTATCCGGTGGTAATACTGGAAAACAAAATGCTTAGGGTCACGTCCAAGACTCATAAAGTAACTGCATTCAAGAATCAATATACTGAACTAGGAGAATCAATAACGCTATTTAAATTCTGAGTTCCTATAGATGCCAATCATTCTAAACTTCAAAGGATAAAGTGAAATGCCAAAACTGTTCAGAGGCAAAAAGCTACTAGTCCCGCTCATCTAATTGGAGCTAAGTTTCATTGATATTTTGGAATTTATAGTATATTTTCTTCTTTTTATCCAATTTTATTTTCAGTTGCTTGGGGACAAGCAACAATTTAAGTTTGGTGTTGTGATGAGCAGATAATTTATATGCTTTTTGGCATTGTTTTTAGGTAGTTTTTAGTATATTTTAGTTAATTTTTATTATGTTTTTATTAGTTTTTAAATAAAAATCACATTTCTAGACTTTATTATGAGTTTGTGTATTTTTCTGTGATTTCAGGTATTTTCTGGCTGAAATTGAGGGACCTGAGCAAAAATCTGATTCAGAGGCTGAAAAAGGACTACAGATGCTGTTGGATTCTGACCTCCCTGCACTCGAAGTGGCTTTTCTAGAGCTACAAAATCCCAATTGGTGCGCTCTTAATTGCGTTGGAAATTAGACATCCTGAGCTTTCCAGCAATATATAATAGTCCATACTTTGCTCGAGATTTGATGGCCCAAACTGGCGTTCCAACTCAGCATAAAAATTCTGGCGTCAAAACGCCAGAACTGGCATAAAAGCTGGAGTTAAACGCTCAAACTGGCACAAAAGCTGGCGTTTAACTCCAAGAAAAGTCTCTACATGTGAAAGCTTCAATGCTCAGCCCAAGCACACACCAAGTGCCTGGAAGTGGATTTCTGCATCATTTACTTATTTTTGTAAACCCTAGGTTACTAGTTCATTATAAATAGGACCTCTTGCTATTGTATTTTCATCTTTAGATCATTTTTGAGACTATCTTTGTATCACTTTTGATCTCTTGATCATGTTTAGGGGGCTGGCCATTCGGCCATTCCTGGACCTTCATCACTTTTGTATTTTCAACGGTGGAGTTTCTACACCCCATAGATTAAGGTGTGGAGCTCTGCTGTTCCACATGAATTAATGCAAAGTACTACTATTTTTCTATTCAATTCATGCGTATTCTTGTTCTAAGATATTCATTAGCACCCAAGAACATGATGAATGTGATGATTATGTGACACTCATCACCATTCTCACTTATGAATGCGTGCCTGACAAACACTTCCGTTCTACATGAAAACAAGCTTGAATGCATATCTCTTGGATATCTAATACAGGGAACCGAGCCTGAGATATTAGAGTCTTCGTGGTATAAGCTAGACTCCATGGGCAGCATTCTTGAGATCCGGAAAGTCTAAACCTTGTCTGTGGTATTCCGAGTAGGATCTGGGATGGGATGACTATGACGAGCTTCAAACTCACGAGTGTTGGGCGTAGTGACAGACGCAAAAGGATCAATGGATCCTATTCCGGCATGAGTGGGAACTGACAGATGATTAGCCGTGCAGTGACAGCGCATTTTGGACCATTTTCACTGAGAGGACGGACGGTAGCCATTGACAACGGTGATCCCCAACATACAGCTTGCCATGGAAAGGAGTATGAATGATTGGATGAAGGCAATAGGAAAGCAGAAGTTCAGGAGGAACAAAGCATCTTCATACGCTTATCTGAAATTCCTACCAATGAATTGCATAAGTATCTCTATCCTATTTTATATTTATCTTTTAATTATCAATTCTCCATAACCATTTGAATCCGCCTGACTGAGATTTACAAGATGACCATAGCTTGCTTCAAGCCGACAATCTCTGTGGGATCGACCCTTACTCACGTAAGGTATTACTTGGACGACCCAGTGCACTTGCTGGTTAGTTGCATCGAAGTTGTGAATAAAAGTGTGAGATCACGATCGCGCGTACCAAGTTTTTAGCGCCATTATCAGAGATCACAATTCCGTACACCAATATACACCAGTGAAGGTGTTGGATGTGAATTATGATTATGATTGTGAATAACTCAAGTTGGGGATGCACGACAGAGGGACAGTCCAATGGTTAGCTACCAGGATTTGTCGGGTTGGCTTTATAACCGACAGATGATATCATCAGCCACTAGGACTGGCATTCATCATATGCATCTATGTGACATTGTTTAGGTGTGCATATTGTGCTTGGCTTGCCTTTGTGAATACTTGTGATTATTTTCTAATTGTTCTACTTGCAGTAACTGTTTGTTTGTGCTTGAACTTTCCTATTTGTGTTTGCGACTAGGACTCTGTTGGACTGTGGTGATTGGTTGTTGTTTGGGTTGTTTAGACCTAGAGCCGTGGTTGATCATGAGGTGGGCCGAAGGCCATGTCTGGTTGATGTTCTGGTTTGGAAAAGTATGAACAACTAACCTGGTTCAGCATAGATGAACTTTTCGAAAGGCTTTTGGATTTAATAAGAAATGAACAGTTCCTCTTTCAGAAAAGATTTTAGACTTTTCTTTTATAGTAAACCTTTGTTTTTGAAAGCATGCATAAGGCAGTTATTAATCACTATAACGGTTTTATCTCGCATATCCTATTATAGTAATTCTACAACCCTATAGTGAGAACCCTTTCGAGGATGATGTTCTCACTCCCCTACAGATCTTCTCTTTTCAGGTTATAGACGACGAAGTTCAGAAGATATTATTTATTTTTCTATCAGACGATATTTTTGTATTGTTTTAGTATTTATGTTTCCCTCGCCTTTAGTTTTGCAAGTCTTGTAAGAGGGATAGGATTTTGATATGAGATGTTCGTAAATTAATATGTATGTATGTATGTATGTATGTATGTATTTATGTATGTATGTATGTATGTATGTATGTATGTATGTATGTATATATATATATATATATATATATATATATATATATATATATATATATATATATATATTTCCTGTGAATATTGTAATTTATATTGTAAATATTGATGTATGTTTATTAAAGATTCGGTTAAAGTTTTAAACATGCTCATATTTTAGTATTCAATATTACAAGATTCGTCGTAATACCTGAGCTATCAGAGTGGCATAGCCGGAAGCGTGACATTTTGATAGTTAGGGTGTTACAGAATAGCTCTAAGAACTTTGAAAAGTTATTCTCTTGATCTTGCTTCTGGAGCCTTTGAGGGTATGGAATTCTTGATTTATATGTTTTCACTTTTTCCTTTTTAAGTTCTGTTGGTGCATGAGCTTTCTCTAGATTCTCCTCCCTTTTTTCTTCTGGCGGGTCTTCGATTTTCTTTTCATCCTCCATGGAAAGCTCCTTGTTAATCACTGTTCCAATCCTTAGAGAGATGGCCTTACATTCTTCCTTGGGATTTGGTGCGGTGTCACTAGGAAAGGACTTGGTAGGCCTTTCTGCCAATTGCTTAGCCATTTGCCTTAATTGATCCTCTAGGTTTCTCATAGAAACTTCTTGATTTTAGAAATTTGCTCTTACTTCTTGTATAAAGTCTTGAGTTTATTGCACAAAGGTGGCATTGGTCGTGAGCTCAAGAGATGATAATTTTTTATGGTTGGCTTGTTGATATGGATTGTTAACATTCCTTTGTCCTTGATTACCCCAACCAAAATTAAGATTATTCCTCCAGCCTGGATTATAAGTTTTTGAAAATAGATCATTTTTTGGCCTTGAAAAATGTCCCATGATGTTCACTTGCTTAGTGGATGAATGGCCTCCTGTATATACGTTAGACCTTTCACTTGGATGTTCTCCTCCACACAGATCACAAGAAGCTTGACTTCTGATGGAAGTTACTTGCTTATGCTCCAGTTGTTTTGCGAGTGAGGCTATCTCCTGGACATCATTTTATTTTGTGCTAGAAGTGTGTCCATGGTGTCTAGTGCCATCACCCCTTTTTTTGGCCCTTTCGGATGAATACATGAAATTATTGGCCGTCACTATCGCTTTCAATTCTAATGCTTCTTCAGGTGTCTTTCTGTCTAAGGAACCTCCAGCTGATGATTCAATCATCGTGCTTGAGGCTTGAGAGATGCATGGTGTGGACATCTTCTAAGCATCTCTTTGTACCTTTTCCAAATTTTATAGAGCGATTCTCTCTCTTTTTGGGAGAATGAGTTGATGTCATTTCTCAATCGGGCCACCTTTTGGAGTGGCAAGTATTTAGTTAAAAATTTGCTAACTAGATCCTCCCACGAAGTGATGTTGTCTAAGGGTTGAGCTTGGAGCCATTATGTGGCTCTATCTCTCAAAGAGAATGGGAATAGCCTCAACCGAATGGCTTCGGAGCTAACTCCATTACTCTTCACAGTGTCACATAGCTGCAAAAAATTAGCTATGTGGATGTTCGGATTCTCTTGAGGGCTACCTCCAAATTGGTCTCTCTATACCAAATAGATTAGTAAATACTTTAGTTCAAAGTTATTTGTTTGAACCATGGGTCTCACTATTCTATCTCCACAGCTTTCGGAGGTAGGCATGTTATATTCTCCAAAGGTCCTTCTTGCATTTTTTTGATCTTCTGCTATTCTCTCTTCTTCTTCTCTCCTGGCTCTTGCTTTCTTTCTTAATTGAAATAATGTTAGCTCTATTTTGAGATCGTACTGGAGAGATGCAGGGTCTTCTCTCTCTGGCATGCAAAAACACAAGAGGAGATCAAACGTACCTTATGGTATAAAGAATAAAGAAAGAAGAGAAGAATTTAAATAAGATAAAAAAATAAAAGAAAAGAACATAAACTAAAATAAACAAGATCTAAGTTAGGATTTAACCAGACGTATGTTGTCAATCTCAATTAATCCCCGACAACGAATACCGGCAAGTACAACAGGTCATTCAAGTAATAAAATAAAATAAACAAAAACTTGATAAGCAAATATTAAAGCTAATGTATACCGACAAGTGCACCGGATCATTCAAGTAATACCATGGTGAATAGATATTATTTTCACGAGGATTAACGGATTGAGGCAAGCAACATCTAATTAAATATATAATTAGATTGATCAAATCTTTGATTTTGGATTGTGGATCTTGAAGAAAAGAAGAATTAGAGAAGAGAATGCTTGAAATTGAGAGAAAATCAATAGATGAGAATGTTGAAGGCTTCGGAGATGTTTGCTTCATAGACAAACAATGCTTATGCTTTCTTATTTAATTCATGCAAAAATCTTTTCACAGTAAATCATTTATAGCTAAACCCCGATCCCTTGGTGATTTAATTTCTCTAAACCCAATTAATCGCCAATCCCTTGGTCAACTAATCGAGAGAAGAGGTGAAGAACAATTTCGATTTTATGCCACACAACCTTCAAGAATTATCACTAGCCGAATTATATGTCACGTATTCGAACCAGATATAGATAAGTGAAGATTATGAGATGAGTTTTCTGTTAATTTTGAAATTAATTTTCCCAAATATAAAATTAGAATCCAAGATAGATTTAGAATATTTCTCAATAGTTCTAATTCTTGTTGATGAAGAACAAAACTCAATCTTGCAAAAGTAAAGAAGCATGAATTAAAATAAAAGAAAATACTTACATTATTAAACCTTAAACCAAACAAAGCTCCTAACCTTCAACGGAGGAAGTTTAGTGAATTATGATAAAGAAAGAACTAATTCTAATGATGAGAGAGTGATTCTTTGATAGATGATTGATTCCCTTTATGTGAACAAGGTTCACTTATTTATATCCTAAGTTTTATCTAGAATTCAAATTCAAAACTAACCATAATCTTATCTTTCAGAAGGATAAGATAGCTAACTACTTACTTCAAATTCAAATAAAAATAATTCAAATATAATTTAGAAGTAAATCCTAATAACCAAATCTTTATATTTTTAGAAGGAATTAATGATAACTACTCTTTTTGAATCTTGAATCTTCAATTTTTAGATGTGATTAAGGCTTCTAATAATTTGATAACTGAATTTGGGCATTGTCAAGTGTTGAAGCATTGAATAATACTAGGAGTTGAAGCTTGAGGCACGCCGGACTTGCATTCTTAAATGTGCGCGTAGGCCCAATTTGCACCTCCAGGGCTTGATGGACGCCGGGCTTGGAGTGAGAGACGTCGAGCATGTGCTTGGAGCAAGGAGGAGATGCCGGGCTTGTGGATCAGAAGTTGGGCGTGCATGCCATTCTATAAGGGGATGCCAGGCTTGTGGAAGGGGCCGCTGGGTGTGTGTGTTCTTGGAGGGGAAGTGTTTGGTGTCCATGCTTGAAGGCTGGGCGTTCAGTTTGATGGCTTTTGGGCTCGGTTGAATCGTTCTCGAACCAGTTTTGTATTTTCTTGCTAAAAAGGTTTTAATCCTTGATTATTTTGAGATAAAAAACACCTGAAAATACAATAATACTAACACAATTCCAAATATTTGATTAGTTATGAAATTTTACTAGAAAACATAAGAAATTTGATTAAAAATCTAAGAAAACTTAAGAAAACAATTAAAAAAGGACCTTAAAAACTGCTTAAGATGACGTGTCATCACACTCCAAACTTTCTCTAGAACATCACCATTTAGTGGAACTGAAGGAAAAAGGTTTATCAAATCTATTGCAGTCCTCATTGCTTCACCCCAAAAGGATTTAGACAACTTTGCATAAGAGAGCATATACCTGACTTTATCATTGATAGTGCGACTCGTTCTCTCTACAACTCTATTATGTTGAGGAGTCTTAGGAACTGTCTTCTCAAACTTTATCCCATATCCTTTGCAATATTCTTCAAATGGATCTCTGTATTCACCACCATTATCTGCTCAAACACATTTTAATTTTCTTTTTGTTTCTCTTTCAACACTGGCATGAAAGTGTTTGAAAACACTAAATACTTGGTCTTTATATTTCAAAACAAAAGTCCACACTTTTCGAGATATAATGCACCTCCTATTGTTTTAACATCTATAATGCATACATCAGTGTGAACTAAATCTAAAACATGTGATCTCTGAGGTCTAGAACTATGAAATGATACTCTAGCATAATTTCTAACAAAACTATGAGTACATGTATTTAAAGTTGTACCTTTCACTAGGAATGAGTACGTCTTAGTTAAGACGCTAAGTCCTTTCATGCTCTAATGACCAAGACGCATATGCCACAAATTAGAGAAGGAATCATCAGCTACATTCACCTCTTCTTTGCACAATTTTGTTTGCAACTGGTAAAGAATAGTGAGACTATTGTCTTCTTCAGCAACAATGAGATCCCTTTTGGTAATCTTATATTTTTCACCATCAAAAGAAGTACAATGACCCTCTTGATTCAATCCCTTCACTAAAATTAAACTGAACCGCATATCTGATACATGCCTAACATTCTTCAATTGTAATTTGTATCCTATGTTAGTTTTAAGCCACATATATTCCATACCAATAATATCAAACACCCCTTTATCTCCCAATTTAATGTTGCCAAAATTTTTAACAGTATAAGAATTGAAAAATTTGCATCTCGGTGTGAAATGACATGAGGCACCAAAGTTCATAATTCAAGTGAAATTCTCACAAACAAGATTAACATAGTTTTTCATCATATGTGATAAGATCATCTTTATAAACAATAGTAGTAGTTTTTTTTATCATTTTTTTTACCTTTATCTCCATTGCTTCTTTTTTATTACTCTCTTTTCAAGAACATATAATACCTTTTGATTAGAGACGGAGCTAGACTAAACTTTCGAGAGGGAAAAAATTTAATTTTGTAATATAGAAAAGACTAAACTAAATATTTTACGAGGTCCAAATTGAAAATTTTATATATTTATAAAGAAAAATTGAGATTCAGGGGCCATTTTCCCTTTTCTTTACATGAGGCTCTACATCTGCTCTTGATATGCTCCAACTTGACACAATAGTGACAAATGAACTCCTTTCTTGACTTGTACTTTTCTCTTGATTTGCTTTGACTCTATGATCTATTAGAACTATGAGATTTTTTATTTCGATTTCTCTCCCATAACTCTGAAACAAGTGCTTCTGACTGGGAGAAAGGTATTGATCAAATCTCGCTCTCTTCTTCTAACTTTTTCATTCAACATACTCTCTTTAACCATTGCTAACATCAATTTTTCTTTAGAGATGAGTTAGTCAATGTCACAACCAGAACTTATCAACTATCAGGCAAAGAACTCAATAATAACAAGGCTTGCAACTAATCATTTAAAGTGATGTCGTTATTTGTCAATTGGTTCACAGTCTCCTGAAATATGCTCAAATTCTCGAACATTAATTTACCTCCAATATATTTCATATTAACTAGCTTCCTAATCAAGAATACTTGTTTTGCACATTTTTCCTTTTATATAACTCCTTCAATTTCTTCCACATCTTTTCGATATTAGTTTTAGTGTCAATGATGAGCGGATAATTTATACACTTTTTGGCATTGTTTTTACATAGTTTTTAGTATGATTTAGTTAGTTATTAGTATATTTTTATTAGTTTTTAATTAAAATTCACATTTCTGGACTTTACTATGAGTTTGTGTGTTTTTCTGTGATTTCAGGTATTTTCTGGCTGAAATTGAGGGACCTGAGCAAAAATCAGATTCAGAGGTTGAAGAAGGACTGCAGATGTTGTTGGATTCTGACCTCCCTGCACTCAAAGTGGATTTTCTGGAGCTACAGAACTCCAAATGGCGCGCTCTCAATTGCGTTAGAAAGTAGACATCCAGGGCTTTCCAGAAATATATAATAGTCCATACTTTGCCCGAGTTTAGATGATGCAAACTGGTGTTGAACGCCAGTTTCATGCTGCATTCTGGAGTTAAACGCCAGAAACAGGTTGCAAAGTGGAGTTAAATGCCAGAAACATGTTACAAAGTGGCGTTCAACTCCAAGAGAAGCCTCTACACGTGGAAAGCTCAATGCTCAGCCCAAGCACACACCAAGTGGGCCCCGGAAGTGGATTTCTACATCATTTACTCATTTCCGTAAACCCTAGTAACTACTTTAGTATAAATAGGACTTTTTACTATCTTTCTAAGGATCTTTGATTAGTTTTTATGCTATCTTAGACTTTCATGGGGGCTGGCCATTCGGCCATGCCTGGACCATTATCACTTATGTATTTTCAAACGGTAGAGTTTCGACACACCATAGATTAAGGTGTGGAGCTCTGCTGTTCCTCATGAATTAATACAAAGTACTACTGTTTTTCTATTCAATTCAAGCTTATTCCTATTCTAAGATATCCATTCGCACCCAAGAACATGATGAATGTGATGATTATGTGACGCTCATCATCATTCTCACTTATGAACGCGTGCCTGACAAACACTTCCGTTCTATATGCAAGCAAGCTAGAATGAATATCTCTTAGATATCTAATACAGGGACCGAGTCCGAGATATTAGAATCTTCGTTGTATAAGTTAGAACCCATGGATGGCCATTCTTGAGATCCGGAAAGTCTAAACCTTGTCTGTGGTATTCCGAGTAGGATCTGGGAAGGGATGGCTGTGACGAGCTTCAAACTCGCGAGTGCTGGGCGTAGTGACAGACGCAAAAGGATAGTAAATCCTATTCCAGTATGATCGAGAACCGACATATGATTAGCCATGCAGTGACAGCGCATTGGACCATTTTCACAGAGAGGATGGGATGTAGCCATTGACAACGGTGATGCCCTACATAAAGCTTGGCATGGAAAGGAGTAGGAATGGTTGGATGAAGACAGCAGAAAAGCAGAGGTTCAGAGGAACGAAAGCATCTCTATACGCTTATCTGAAATTCTCACTAATGAATTACATAAGTATCTCTATCCTAGTTTATGTTTTATTTATCTTTTAATTATTAAAACTCTATATCCATTTGAATCCGCCTGACTGAGATTTACAAGGTGACCATAGCTTGCTTCAAGCCGACAATCTCCGTGGGATCGACCCTTACTCACGTAAGGTTTATTACTTGGACGACCCAGTGCACTTGCTGGTCAGTTGTGCGAAGTTGTGACAAAGAATTAAGATTATGAACGTGCGTATAAAGTTTTCAGCGCCGTTACCAAGGAATGGAACCGTCACGATTTCTGTGCACCAAGTTTTTGGCGCCGTTGTCGGGGATTGTTCGAGTTTGGACAACTGACGGTTCATCTTGTTGCTTAGATTAGGTAATTTTATTTTAATTTTAAGTTTTTTTTATTTCTTATTTTCGAAAAAAAAATAATTTCTTCTTTTTCGTTTTTCCCAATTAATTTTCGAAAAATCAAAAAAATTTATAAAATCATAAAATCAAAAATATTTTTGTGTTTCTTGTTTGAGTCTAGAGTCAAGTTTTAAATTTGGTGTCAATTGCATCTTTTTAATTTTCCAAAAATTATTTTCAAAAATTTCATGCATTGCATTCTTCATGATCTTCAATTCGTTCTTGGCCAGTCTTCTTGTTTGATCTTCATATTTTCTTGTTTTGTGTCTTTTCTTGTTTTTCATATGCATTCTTGAATTCTTAGTGTCTAAAAATTAAAAATCTTTAAGTTTAGTGTCTTGCATGTTTTCTTTTCTTCAAAATTTTCAAAAATAAGTCCTTGGTGTTCATGACATTCAAAGTGTTCTTGGTGTTCATCTTGACATTCATAGTGTTCTTGCATGCATCATGTGTTTTGATTCAAAATTTTCATGCATTGAGTCTTTTTGATGTTTTTCTCTTTCTACATTAAAAATTCAAAAATAAAAAAAATATCTTTCCCTTTTTCTCTCATAAATTTTCGAAGATTTGAGTTGACTTTTTCAAAACTTTTTAAAATTTAGTTGTTTCTTATGAGTCAAATCAAATTTTCAATTTAAAAATTCTATCTTTTTCAAAAATCAAATCTTTTTCAATTTTTCCTTCATATTTTCGAAAACTTTATGATTGATTTTCAAAATCTTTTTCTTATTTCTAAATCATATTTTCGAAATTAATGCTAACAATTAATGTGATTGATTCAAAAATTTTAAGTTTGTTACTTGCCTCTTAAGAAAGGTTCAATCTTTAAATTTTAAAATCAAATATTTTTGTTTCTTGTTAGTCAAGTAATCAACTTTAATTTTAAAAATCAAATCTTTTTAAAATTCTTTTTCAAATCTTTTTCAAATTAAATTTTTCAATCATATCTTTCAATCATATCTTTTTCAAAATCAATTTCAAAATTTTTTTTAACTTTTTATCTTTTTAAATTGATTTTCAAATCTTTTTTCAATCAATCCTATCTTTTTGTTTCAATCATATCTTTTTCATAACTACCTAACTAATTCTCTCTCTCTAATTTTCGAAAATCACCTTCCTCTTTTTCAAAATTCATTTTTAATTAACTAATTATTTTAATTTTTAATTTTAGTTTTATTTCTTTTCTAATTTTCGAATTTTATTTTAATTTCAAATTAAAAATAAAAATATTTTTATTTTAATTTATTTAATTTTCGAAAATTCTTCTCTCTCACCTCCTTCTAATTATTTATTTATTTACTAACACTTCCCTTCATCTCAAAATTCGAACCCTCTCTTCCTCTTGGTGTTCGAATTTCTCTTCTTTTATTCTTATCTTCTTCTACTCACATAAAGAAATCTCTATACTGTGACATAGAGGATTCCATATTTTCTTTTCTGTTTTCTTCTTTTTCATATGAGCAGGAACAAGGATAAGAACATTCTTGTTGAGGCTGATCCTGAACCTGAAAGGACTCTGAAGAGGAAGCTAAGGGAAGCTAAAGCACAACTCTCTGGAGAAAATCTGACAGAAATTTTCGAAAAAGAAGGAGACATGGGCGAAAATAATAACAATGCAAGGAAGATGCTTGGTGACTTTACTGCACCAAATTCCAATTTACATGGAAGAAGCATCCCAATCCCTGCCATTGGAGCAAACAATTTTGAGCTTAAGCCTCAATTAGTTTCTTTTATGCAATAGAATTGCAAGTTTCATGGACTTCCATCAGAAGATCCTTTTCAATTCTTAACTGAATTCTTGCAGATCTGTGATACTGTTAAGACCAATGGGGTTGATTCCGAGGTCTACAGGCTTATGCTTTTCCCGTTTGCTGTAAGAGACAGAGCTAGAGTATGGTTGGACTCTCAACCTAAAGACAGCCTGAACTCTTGGGATAAGCTGGTCACGGCTTTCTTAGCCAAGTTCTTTCCTCCTCAAAAGCTTGGCAAGCTTAGAGTGGATGTTCAAACTTTCAGACAGAAAGAAGGAGAATCCCTCTATGAAGCTTGGGAGAGATACAAGGAACTGACCAAAAAGTGTCCTTCTGACATGCTTTCAGAATGGACCATCCTGGATATATTCTATGATGGTCTGTCTGAGTTATCAAAGATGTCACTGGACCATTCTGCAGGTGGATCCATCCACCTAAAGAAAACGCCTGCAGAAGCTCAAGAACTCATTGACATGGTTGCAAATAACTAGTTTATGTACACTTCTGAAGGAATCCTGTGAGTAATGGGACGCCTATGAGGAAGGGAGTTCTTGAAATTGATACTCTGAATGCCATATTGGCTCAGAATAAATATTAACTCAGCAAGTCAATATGATCTCTCAGAGTCTGAATGGATTGAAGGAATCATCCAACAGTACTAAAGAGGCATCTTCTGAAGAAGAAGCTTATGATCCTGAGAACCCTGCAATAGCAGAAGTGAATTACATGGGTGAATCCTATGGAAACACTTATAATTCCTCATGGAGAAATTATCCAAATTTCTCATGGAAGGATCAACAAAAGCCTCAACAAGGCTTTAACAATGGTGGAAGAAACAGGTTTAGCAATAGCAAGCCTTTTCCATCATCCACTCAGCAAAAGACAGAGAGTCCTGAGCAGGATCTATCTAGCTTAGCAAATATAGTCTCTGATCTATCTAAGGCCACTTTAAGTTTCATGAATGAAACAAGGTCCTCCATTAGAAATCTGGAGGCACAAGTGGGCCAGCTGAGTAAAAAGGTCACTGAAACCCCTCCTAGTACTCTCCCAAGTAATACAGAAGAGAATCCAAAAAGAGAGTGCAAGGTCATTGAATCAACCAACATGGCCGAACCTACAAGGGAGGGAGAGGACGTGAATCCCAGTGAGGAAGACCTCCTGAGACGTCCAGTGATCAACAAGGAGTTTTCCTCTGAGGAACCAAAGGAATCTGAGACTCATCTAGAGACCATAGAGATTTCATTGAACCTCCTTATGCCATTCATGAGCTCTGATGAGTATTCTTCTTCTGAAGAGAATGAAAATGTTACTAAAGAGCAAGTTGCCAAGTACCTTGGTGCAATCATGAAGCTGAATGCCAAATTATTTGGTAATGAGACTTGGGAAGATGAACCTCCCTTGCTCATCAATGAAATAAGTGATCCAGATCAACTGAGATTACCTCAGAAGAAACAGGATCCTGGAAAGTTCTTAATACCTTGTACCATAGGCACCATGACTTTTGAGAAGGCTCTATGTGACCTTGGATCAGGGATAAACCTCATGCCACTCTCTGTAATGGAGAAACTGGGAGTCTTTGAGGTGCAAGCTGCCAGAATCTCATTAGAGATGGCAGACAACTCCAGAAAACAGGCTTATGGACAAGTAGAGGACGTGCTAGTAAAGGTTGAAGGCCTTTACATCCCTGCTAATTTCATAATCCTGGATACTGGGAAGGATGAGGATGAATCCATCATCCTTGGAAGACCTTTTCTAGCCACAGCAAGAGATGTGATTGATGTGGACAGAGGAGAATTGATCCTTCAACTGAATGAGGACAACCTTGTGTTTAAAACTCAAGGATCTCCTTCTGTAACCATGGAGAGGAAGCATGAAAAGCTTCTCTCACTGCAGAGTCAACCAAAGCCCCCACAGTCAAACTCTAAGTTTGGTGTTGGGAGGCCACAACCAAACTCTAAGTTTGGTGTTGAACCTCCCACATTCAAACTCTAAGTTTGGTATTGGGAGGTTCCAACAATGCTCTGAACATCTGTGAGGCTCCATGAGAGCTCACTGTCAAGCTATTGACATTAAAGAAGCACTTGTTGGGAGGCAACCCAATGTTATCTAATTATATTTATTTATTTTCCATTGTTATTTTATGTGTTCTTTAGGTTGATGATCATGTGAAGTCACAAAAACTACTGAAAAATCAAAAACAGAATGAAAAATAGAATGAAAAATAGCACACCCTGGAGGAGAATAGTCTGGCGTTTAAACGCCAGAAACAGGCACCTGTCTGGCGTTTAACGCCAGAAACAGGCACCAAGCTGGCGTTTAACGCCAGAACAGAGCATGGAAGTGGCGTTTAACACCAGAAACAGGCAGCAGTCTGGCGTTAAACGCCAGGATTGCATGTATAGGGCGTTTTACACGTCTAAAGGGTGTAGGGATGAAAAATCCTTGACACCTCAAGATCTGTGGACCCCACAGGATTCCCACATGATCTGTGGACCCCACAGGATCCCCACCTAATCCTATTCTCTCCTCTTCACACCTTTTCATAACTCTCTTCCCCAAATGCCCTTCACCAATCACTTCAATCACTCTTTCCCATCACCCCCTCACCACTCACATCCATCTTCTCTTCCCCATAAACCCCACCTACCTTCAAATTCAAAATATTTTCCCTCCCAAACCCAACCCTAAATGGCCGAACCCTAAACCCCTCCCCACTTCTATATAAACCCCTCATTCCTTCTTCTATTTCACACAACACAACCATCTCTTCTTCCACTTGGCCGAAACCTACTCTCTCTCCCTCTCCTCCATTTCTCTTCTTCTTCTACTTTTTTCTTTCCTCTTTTGCTCGGGTACGAGCAAACATTTTAAGTTTGGTGTGGTAAAAGCATAGCTTTTTGTTTTTCCATAACCATTTATGGCACCTAAGACCAGAGAAACCTCTAGAAAGAGGAAAGGGAAGGCAATTGCTTCCACCTCTGAGTCATGAGAGATAGAGAGATTTATCTCAAAGGTCTATCAAGACCACTTCTATAAAGTTGTGGCCAAGAAGAAAGTGATCCCTGATGTTCCTTTCAAGCTCAAGAAGAATGAGTATCCGGAGATCCGACTTGAAATCCAAAGAAGAGGTTGGGAAGTTCTCACCAACCCCATTCAACAAGTCGGGATCCTAATGGTTCAAGAGTTCTATGCAAACGCATGGATCACTAGGAACCATGATCAAAGTGTGAACCCGAATCCAAAGCATTGGCTTACCATGGTTCGGGGAAAATACTTAGATTTCAGTCCGGAAAATGTAAGGCTGGCGTTCAACTTGCCAATGATGGAAGAGAACGTACGCCCCTACACAAGAAGGGTCAACTTTGATCAAAGGTTGGACCAAGTCCTCATAGACATATGTGAGGAAGGAGCTCAATGGTAAATTGACTCAAGAGGCAAGCCGGTTCAATTAAGAAGGCATGGCCTCAAACCAGTGGCTAGGGGATGGCTAGGTTCATTCAACGCTCAATCATTCCTACTAGTAACCGGTCTGAAGTTACTATAGATCAGGCCATCATGATCCTAGTATCATGATTGGAGAGGAAGTGGAAGTTCATGAGATTATACCTCAAGAACTTTACAAGGTGGCTGACAAGTCCTCCATTTGGGCAAGGTTAGCCTTTCCTCACCTCATATGCCACCTCTGCAATTCGACTGGAATTGACATAGAGGGAGACATCCTCATTGAAGAGGATAAGCCCATCACTAAGAAAAGGATGGAGCAAATAAGAGATCATGGACCTCAACATGAGCATGAGAAAATTTCTCACCATGAAATCCCTGAGATGCCTTAGGGGATGCACTTTCCTCCACAGAATTATTGGGAACAAATCAACACTTCCCTAGGAGAATTAAGTTCCAACATGGGACAACTAAGGGTGGAGCATCAAGAGCACTCCATCATCCTCCATGAAATTAGAGAAGATCAAAGAGCTATGAGGGAGGAGCAAGAAAGACAAGGAAGAGACATAGAGGAGCTCAAGAGCACCATTGGTTCTTCAATAAGAGGAAGACGCCACCCTCACTAAGGTGGACTCATTCCCTAATCTCCTTGTTTATTTATTTTCTTGTTTTTCGATTTCTGAGCTTTATGTTTATTTATATTTGTGTCTTATTACATGATCATTAGTGTCTAAGTGTCTATGCCTTAAAGTTATGAATATGAATCCATCACCTCTCTTGAATGAAAAATGTTTTAATTACAAAAGAACAAGAAGTACAGAGTTTCAAATTCATCCTTGAAACTAGTTTAATTATTTTGATGTGGTGACAATACTTTTTGTTTTCTGAATGAATGCTTGAACAGTGCATATGTCTTTTGAAGTTGATGTTTATGAATGTTAAATATGTTGGCTCTTGAAGAATAAGAAAAAAGGAGACATGTTATTTGATAATCTGAAAAATCATAAAAATTATTCTTGAAGCAAGAAAAAGCAGTGAATACAAAAGCTTGTGAAAAAAAAAAGAAAAAGAAAAATAGCGAAAAAAAGAAGAAAAAGAAAAAGCAAGCAGAAAAAGCCTAAAGCTCTTAAAACCAAAAGGCAAGAGAAAAAAGCCAATAGCCCTTAAAACCAAAAGGCAATGGTAATAAAAAGGATCCAAGGCTTTGAGCATCAATGGATAGGAGGGCCTAAAGGAATAAAATCTTGGCCCAAGCGGCTAAACCAAGCTGTCCCTAACCATGTGCTTGTGGCGTGAAGGTGTCAAGTGAAAACTTGAGACTGAGCGGTTAAAGTCAAGGTCCAAAGCAAAAAAAAAAAAAAGAGTGGCTTAAGAACCCTGGACACCTCTAATTGGGGACTTTAGCAAAGCTGAGTCACAATCTGAAAAGGTTCACCCAATTATGTGTCTGTGGCATTTATGTACCCGGTGGTAATACTGAAAAACAAAGTGCTTAGGGCCACGGCCAAGACTCATAAAGTAGCTGTGTTCAAGAATCAACATACTGAACTAGGAGAATCAATAACACTATCTGAATTCTAAGTTCCTATAGATGCCAATCATTCTGAACTTCAATGGATAAACTGAGATGCCAAAACTATTCAAGAGGCAAAAAGCTACAAGTCCCGCTCATCTGATTGGAGCTAAGTTTCATTGATATTTTGGAATTTATAGTATATTCTCTTCTTTTTATCCTATTTGATTTTCAGTTGCTTGGGGACAAGCAACAATTTAAGTTTGGTGTAGTGATGAGCGGATAATTTATACGCTTTTTGGCATTGTTTTTACATAGTTTTTAGTATGATTTAGTTAGTTATTAGTATATTTTTATTAGTTTTTAATTAAAATTCACATTTCTGGACTTTACTATGAGTTTGTGTGTTTTTCTGTGATTTCAGGTATTTTCTGGCTGAAATTGAGGGACCTGAGCAAAAATCAGATTCAGATGTTGAAGAAGGACTGCAGATGCTGTTGGATTCTGACCTCCCTGAACTCAAAGTGGATTTTCTGGAGCTACAGAACTCCAAATGGAGCGCTCTCAATTGCGTTGGAAAGTAGACATCTAGGACTTTCCAGCAATATATAATAGTCCATACTTTTTCCGAGTTTAGATGACGCAAACTGGCGTTGAACGCTAGTTCCATGCTACATTATGGAGTTAAACGCCAGAAACAGGTTGCAAAGTGGAGTTAAACGCCAAAAACAGGTTACAAAGTGGCGTTCAACTCCAAGAGAAGCCTCTACACGTGGAAAGCTCAATGCTCAGCCCAAGCACATACCAAGTGGGCCCCAGAAGTGGATTTCTGCATCATTTACTCATTTCCGTAAACCCTAGTAACTAATTTAGTATAAATAGGACTTTTTACTATCTTTCTAAGGATCTTTGATTAGTTTTATGCTATCTTAGACTTTCATGGGGGCTGGCTATTCGGCCATGCCTGGACCATTATCACTTATGTATTTTCAAACGGTAGAGTTTCTACACACCATAAATTAAGGTGTGGAGCTCTGCTGTTCCTCATTAATTAATACAAAGTACTACTGTTTTTCTATTCAATTCAAGCTTATTCCTATTCTAAGATATCCATTCGCACCCAAGAACATGATGAATGTGATGATTATGTGACGCTCATCATCATTCTCACTTATGAACGCGTGCCTGACAAACACTTCCGTTCTATATGCAAACAAGCTAGAATGAATATCTCTTAGATATCTAATACTGGGGACCGAGTCCGAGATATTAGAATCTTCGTGGTATAAGTTAGAACCCATGGATGGCCATTCTTGAGATCCGGAAAGTCTAAACCTTGTCTGTGGTATTCCGAGTAGGATCTGGGAAGGGATGGCTATGACGAGCTTCAAACTCGCAAGTGCTGGGCGTAGTGACAGACGCAAAAGGATAGTAAATCCTATTCCAGTATGATCGAGAACCGACAGATGATTAGCCATGCAGTGGCAGCACATTGGACCATTTTCACAGAGAGAATGGGATGTAGCCATTGACAACGGTGATGCCCTACATAAAGCTTGGCATGGAAAGGAGTAGGAATGGTTGGATGAAGACAGCAGGAAAGCAGAGGTTCAGAGGAACGAAAGCATCTCTATACGCTTATCTGAAATTCTCACTAATGAATTACATAAGTATCTCTATCCTAGTTTATGTTTTATTTATCTTTTAATTATTAAAACTCTATATCCATTTGAATCCGCCTGACTGAGATTTACAAGGTGACCATAGCTTGCTTCAAGCCGACAATCTCCATGGGATCGACCCTTACTCACGTAAGGTTTATTACTTGGACGACCCAGTGCACTTGCTGGTCAGTTGGGCGAAGTTGTGACAAAGAATTAAGATTATGAACGTGCGTATAAAGTTTTCAGCGCCGTTACCAAGGAATAGAATCGTCACAATTTCTGCGCACCAGTCAACATGTGAATACACATTGAAATCAAGCCACTGCTTAATCAAATAAACTACCTTCCGATTCAACTTCTTCTATTCAGCATCGAATTTAGTACTTTTAGACAAGATCATACAAATCCTTGCTATATAACATATCTTCCATGAGGGTCTTTTAAATTGAATAATTTTTGGAATTTAATTTTACTATATTTGGCTCCTAAATATTTTTCTCTTTTTAATCAGCATAGAAATAAACAATCAAACCTCTGAATACCACTTTATTGAAAAAATTTGAAATTCAAACAAGAACTTACCTGACACCGAAAACACCAAAAATAATTTTTTCACAACCTGTATAATTAAATAGACAATACTAAAAATACTCTAAGAAGCAAATACAATAATAGAAATTACAATAATAAAACACCAGAATTTTATCATAGAAAAATCTCCAAAAGACGGGTAAAAAATTTACGAGACCTAGTTCAGCAAAATCTTCTACTATTAAATAATGTGTATACAATTAGTTTTTCTAGTAGTACTAGAGTATCTCAACAATCAATACAATCCATCATCAAAACTGATAAAATTAACATAAATCCTTCACAAAGTGAATATCTCAAATCAAATAAAAAAAAAGACAATATAAATAATAAAAGTTTAATTACTCTATTGATCCCTAATATTCATTTTTATACCAAAAACAACATATTAAAATTTTATAAAAAATAAAATAAATTTATCAATTTAATATATGTAAAATTAGAGGATTCTTTTTCCTTTTTTTTCTTTTTCCTTTTCCTTATCCTCCATATCATCCTCTCTCGAACTCTGTTTCTTTTCTTTCTTTTCCAAAAGTAAAAACTCTCTCTTTTTAACCCACGTGACTTATAGCTATTTTTTTTAAAAAAAAAAAAAACTTGTGGATTCTACATTTCTACTTGAGTTGAGATCCACCAACAATAAACATATCATTTTAAAATTATTCTTTTAAAGAGGTATGTATCAGCTATCTGTGTATATTCTTTTTGACACACTGAACACCCAAAGAAATAAGAATAGAAATTAGGTGGCTGAAGGTCCATGTATACATGCACATGTTAATAACGTGGCGACGACTCGTCAAAAATTGGCAAGAGGAGGGGGTCAAATGCCTGCCATTTGAGGTACGGCTCGTCGGCATGCAAATTCCCTTGTTAAATTGGTTTAGTTGTGCTATGTTAGAAGATCAGTAAAGTATTAAAAAAATTAACATTTTTAATAGAAAAAAATAATTGTTGATTAATGCATGTTATCTCAAATATAAAGTAAACAAAAGGTTGATCAAGTTTGTGGATAAAATGCCATGAGTGTCTACATGTGACGGTTCTGTCAAGAACATCTAACTTACCTTAAATTTTTTAGTTTATTTTTTCGTTAGAAGTTATAGTTGTCTCTGTCTCGAAACATGGATCTTTCTGTAAATTATTATGAATTAACACCCATGGAAAAAACATATAAGTAGTGGGATAATATACAACTACAACTAATAATAAAGACGTGTACGTATTCACTACTCTTATTTTCATGTGAATTTAATTTGGTTTTACAGAGTATATATTTATTTTTATTTTTGAGTAATGTTACGTAGGTGATTATAACATAAAGTTATTTAATTTAATTTAATCTTTATAATTATTATATAGTATTTATAATTATATATTTATTACATATAAAATTATTAATTTATTTTAATAATAAATAAAAATAAAAAATAAAAAAATGTATTAAAAAACCAAAAAATAAATTATGATTCCTTATAGTTTTCAAACTATGACTTTCAAATATTTTTGTTTATTTTAAACTTTAATAATGTATGTCGTGGAATAATATACAACTACAAGTCTTCAACTAAAACATGAGTTATTGTGGGTATAGTTATTGGAGTATTAACAATATATTTAAATTAATATCTATTTAAAAATGCAGAATGTTAGAGACAATATTTTTAGTAAAAAAAATAAAAAGTTAGTCATTGTTAACTTAAATATAAGAAAACAAGATTAAGCTTTTTAAAGCGAAAAAGTTAGTAAAATAATAAAGTAAGGAGTTAATTTCATATGTCTTTGTCTTTCCAAACTTTTAGGTGGGTTAGATTTTAAAAATCTCAATTTGATGACCGATCCATTTTTGGTAAAAAATATTTGGAGGCTTCTAACATTAAAAGACCATTTGTGGAGAGAAGTATTTCAAGAGTTATACAGTGTAGAACAGAGTTAGAAGAGCGGCACTACAAGAATTTGACGAATTAGCAACGAACTTTTGTGAGAAATATTTTTTGTTATTAATCTGTCATTAACTTGCGAGGAATTAGTGACACACTAACGACAAAATTAATGAGCAGTCACAAAATATCCGAACTTGAAAAAAGCGACTGATTAGCAAAAGATTCACGAGTAAGTTTGTTTCTCGCAAATTAACTTTTGTAGCTAAAAAAAGAGCGGAAAAAATTTCCTTGCTAATTTGTCACAAATTAATTAGCGAGTGACAATGTTCTAGCAAATCAGTCACTTATGGGTTCAATCGAATAGAAGTAAAGTAGCGAGAAATATTATTGTCACTATTCCGTCGCAAGTATTTGATATACAATTAGCGAGAAACAATTCACACACTAGTTCGTCGCTAAATAAACTTTGTGCGAAAAGGCTAATTAGCGAGGAATAATGTTACTAGCTAATCCGTCACAATGACTTGAAATGCATTTTGCGATGGACAATTTCCTAACTAATTTGTCATCAAAGTTTTTATTTTTAGCGAGCAACTAGTTTCTCGCTAATTTGTCACATAATATTGTAAAATTTAAAATTAGGGTAGCGACAGAAAACAGTTGTCGCTAACTCGTTGCAACGGATAAATCATTCAGCTAGGGAAGTGTTCCTTGCTAATTAGTCGCTAAAGTGGAAATACAGACTAGGACCTAAGTAGTGAGAAATTTGCGACCGTTTAACAACCAACACACTTCGTTCGCTGATTTCAAGTCGCTGATTAGCGAGCGAAATACCTCTGTCGCTAAATTGTCGCAAGTTTAATTTAGCGAGCGACTTGGCAACGGCAATATTGTCGCAAAGAAAAGTTATATCCTACCTATTTTGTAGCAAATTACTCGCTAATCTCATTGAAAATCTGTCGCAGAGTTATAACAAATCCAAAGCTAACTGAGAAAATGTTAGAAGTAACTGGTCGCAATTGAGTCACTAATCAAAAGCTTATTTAGTGAGGAATTAGCGACCACTTAACAACTGATAGACTTTCCTCACTTATTTCAAGTTGCTACTAATTTGTGAGGAAACACGTTAGTCCTTATTCCATCACTACTTTAACTAGTGGTTCACGTGCCTGTTCAACCACTTTTCTATTGAGTTTAAGAAATTAATTTTATATTTTTATTTTTAAAATTATAAATTTAATATTAATAATTAAAAATAAATTATAAAAATATAAAATACCTTAAATGATTTAACATGTAAAATGTATAAAATAAATAAATTAAAATTAAAAAACAAGATTAAAAAAATATTTTGTTGTTATTGTGTGTAACAAAATCAATATAAACACTTACTAATATTATATAAAGATTAGTTGTTTATAAATATTATTAAATTTATTTATTTTTTCAATCCTTTTTAATTAGAAACAAATTTAAAAATTTATATCCAAATTATTCTTTATCTCCATCCATAATTCTAATAGCTAAAAAAAATATTTCTTCAATCTTATCTTGAACATATTTAATTTTCTTTAATTTTATTATTTTTTAAAATTATTAATTTTTATTTTTATTATAGCATCTCATCATATTATACACTATCATTTTCGCTTTTCTTTTTTATACATTTATAATATTATTGTCTTTGATTAATATAACTGTCATCTTAAAAATTGGTCAAAAATATAATTATCATAATTTTCTTTCCTTCTTTTTACCATTACTTTTTTTTATTTTACACATAACTTCTATTTTTGTTGTCTTTTTCCTTATTCTACTGAGTACATGTAATACTCTTTTCTATCTTTCTTATACTTAGTGAAAAAAATAATGATAGATATCTATACGGAAAATGATAAGAAAAATATAATGAAAATAAAAATTAAAAAATTTGAATGAATAATGAAACTAAAGATGATGTAAGATATTAAATATAAAATTAAAAGAAAAAAATTTTTAACCATTAAAATGATGTGAAAAAATGAATTCTTTAAATTTAAATTTTTATATCTGCTTCAAATTAAATAAAATTGAAAAATAACAAATAAACAAACATTTATAAATTTTTTATCTTGATTGTTACCTATAATAATAACGTAATGTTTTTAATATTATACTTAAATTAATTCAAATTTCATTATTCTATACATTAAAAAATTAAATAACTCATAAATTTTTTATTTTTATTTTTATTTATTAATAATTTATTATTTACAAGATTTTTATTTTTTTATCTCAAATTTATGATTTAAAAAACATAAAAATTAATTTTTATGATATACAATGTTCTAAAAACTGAATCAGATTAGCCGGTTTGATGGGGTTAATTGGTAAGATAGTATTTATACAATATAAAATTAATCTAATAATATCACAAAATAATACTTAGGAGACAATAATTTTATTTAATATAGTACTCTTTTAGAATAATCATTTCAAATTAATATGAGAACATTTCAGTTAACATGAGAGATAGGCGGTTTTAATGGGCTTAACTCAAATCACGTAATTTAAAACTGTCCATTTAAACGCGTAATTTAAAACTGTCTATTTAAACTGTAGCGATTGAGTCACTTAATTTAAAACTGTCATCACATTATTTTTCTAGAAACCATGTATTAGTATTCAAAAAAAATAAAATTTAAAAAATTTGATAAACAAAATTTAAATGATATAATTTAAATTTAAAAATTTTAATATAATTTGAACGATATAATTTGAACATTTAAATAATAGAATATAAAAATAACTTTACAAAATTTTTAATATTAAATTGATAATTTTAAATTACGTATTTAAATAAACAGTTTAAATTACGTAAAAATCACCCAATAAAACCATTTATCTCCCATATTAATTAAAATAAAATGACAATATATCGTAAAAAAATTCCTATTCTACCTCTAATTTTATACAAATTTTTACATTAAACATTTAAACATTTTTTTTTAGGTAATTCTAATCCTAATTTTACTAATCCCACTCATCCCTCGTCATCTTTCACTCAGCGGCACACACTCTCACTCAACCCTTTAACTCTCACTCATGAAGAAAAAAGAAAACAGAGAAGAAAGCTAACCTAATCCCTATTTGCATATTTCCCAACACCACTCTCCTTTTTTCACCATCTGCAGCCACTCTCCCTTCTCACCCGCCCCTTCAACCCCCTCTCTCTCTCTCATCGTGCCGCCATCCCTCGTCACTCTACCTTCTCACCCGCGCCGTCACCATTCTCTCTGTTTGTAATAGCATATATAAAGGAAAAATAATTAACCACATTAGTTACTTTTGAAACTAGAGTTAGTAGCTTCTAGAGTTCATATATAAATAAGACTCTTCAATTTACTGTAAAGGAGATAGTAATAGTTAACATTCATTTTCTTCTTCTTTCTTCATTGTTCTCTACTTTGGGTAGACTTTATTTCTCACATGGTATCAGATAGTGCCCAAGATCCATGGAGCCAGAAATTATCAACAATAAGCTGCTGCTACTCAAGCATCACCCTCTGCGTCAATTCTAAAGCCCCTTTCTGTTCCTTTACCAGAAAAACTCAACGATGATAATTTTCTCACCTGGCGCCATTCAGCTATTCTTACAATTTCAGGTCAAGAACTTCAAGATCATCTGGACCAACAGAAGATTCCAACAAGATACGCATCAGCTGCTGATGAAAAGGCACAAAATGAAACAAAGACATATAAAGAATGGAGGGTTGATGACTACAATGTCTCTTCCTGGCTCTACTCATCCCTGGATCCCTCGTTCAAACATCGAGTTCTTAGTTGTATTTTTGCACATGACATTTGGAGCCGACTTCACACCCACTTTGCATCACAAACAAAAGCTCGTATTAGGCAACTTCAACTGCAATTAAAATCGATCAAGAAGACTGGTCCAGCATCAGATTATCTTCTTCAAATAAAAAAAGTGGTGGATGCACTCGCCACTGTTGGAGCTCCTCTAACTGATGCAGAATACACCAATGTCATTTTAGATGGATTAAATGAAGATTATCAGTCATTCTTGACATATGTCACTGCCAAAGATCCACCCTATTCCATTCCAGACCTTGAAGCTCTCTTGATGGCTCAAGAAGACATTGTGGAGAGGTTCAAGAAACCAGAACCCTCAATGGTACAGGTCAATTTTACTCAATCCCAACCTTCTCCTCAGACTAATTTTGATTCTACCTATGCAAGAAACACACCGCCTACACCTAATAGAGGCACTTATGGTCGAAGAGGGCGTGGAGGAAGAACAAATCGTGGAGGAAGAGGTTCTTGGAACTCAAATCGGCCACAATGTCAAATTTGTGGCAAGTTGGGGCATATTGCTAGTTACTGTTATTTTAGATTTGACCAACAATTTCAACATGCACAACAAAATTCACCCACCTCTTCGATGCACAATGCACTCCCTCCACCTCCCTCATTCCATAATCCCAAAGCAATGCTTGCTACACCTGCTACAATTGCTGATCCATCTTGGTATGCTGATTCTGGCGCTTCTCATCACTGTACTCCTGATCCGTCAAACCTACAACAAGCACAAGAATATCATGGACAAGATCAAGTTTATATTGGTAATGGTTCAGGTATTAAAATTCAGCATATTGGTAATTCATATTTGCATCATAAACCAACAGATAAAAGATATTATTTCTATGATTTACTGCATGTTCCCTCAATTGCACATAACCTTGTTAGTGTATCCAAATTTGCTAGAGACAACAATGTGTATTTTTCGTTTTGGCCTAATGTTTGTTTTGTGAAATCTCAGGCTACCAAAGAAGTGCTTCTCAAAGGCACAGCAATTAATGGAATGTATCGTTTTGAAAAAGTGACTCTTCCTAAATCAGACTTTAGACAATCCAATACTCAAATTTTTGTTGCTTAAACCTTGACATTGGATGTTTACCATAAAAGATTTGGTCATCCAGCCTTACCAATTGTAAAGTCTATTATAACTAATTGTTCATTACCTCTGTATAATAAAAATGCTTCTGATTCTAGTGTATGTGAACATTGCTGCTTAGCAAAATCTCATAGGTTACCTTACTCTCCATCCAATACTACTTATGATTGCCCTTTATCGTTGATTGTTTCTGATATTTGGGGGCCATCCCCAATCACTGCTCATACAGGTGTTAGATATTATACTTCATTCATTGATGTGTATTCAAGACACACTACAATATATTTTTTAACAAACAAGTCACAAGTCTTTAGTGTTTTTAAATTGTACAAAACTCAGATGGAAAAACAGTTAGGATACTCTATTAAAGCACTTCAAACTGATAATGCTAGAGAATATCTATCTCACACATTTATTGAATTTTTACAACAAGAAGAAATTATTCATAGACTCACTTGTCCCCATACCCCTCAACAGAATGGATAAGCAGAAAGAAAAAATAGGCATATAGTCGAAACTGCTTTAGCTTTATTATCTACTGCTACACTTCCTTTAACTCTATGGAATGAGGCTTTTGCAACCTCGGTATATTTGATAAATCGCATGCCTTCATCTGTTACATGTTATAAATCACCTTTTGAACTATTATATCATCATAAACCTGATTATACTTTCTTGAAAATCTTTGGATGTTTATGTTTTCCTCACACGAGACCATACACTGCTCATAAATTGGAATACAGATCTGAACCCTGTTTATTTTTAGGTTATGCTTTGAATCAAAAAGGATATAGGTGTCTCACTAAAAGTGGAAAAATAATTATCTCTAGAGATGTAGTGTTTCATGAACATCAATTTCTATCTCACTCTTTTTTTCTACTACTATTAATGAAACTTGCACTAGCAATGCTACTGTTTTAGATTTTTTACCTCAGATTGCATCCATTCATCCCTCTTCTGTTGATCCTTCATCTTCAATGCCCAACATCAATTCTGGTGATACACATCATAGTGAGGAACATGAACAAATACATCTAATGCAGACAGCTTCACAGGCTAATGAGACAGCAACTTCTACCCAAGATCTCATATCGATTACTTCTACTCACATTGATTTGCCTTTTTCCTCAAACCCCCCATCTACAACCACTCTTTCAGAAAATATCCATCCAATGCAGACAAGGTCCAAGACAGGTACTAGAACTCCAAAAGCTCTTCAGGTAGCAAAATTCTCAGTCTCTTCTAATTTTGATTTATTGCCTAAAAGTATTCAAAGTGCTCTCCACAATCCCTTATGGAGAGATGCTATGCTCACAGAATATAAAGCACTATTATATCACAATACATGGTCCTTAGTTGAATTACCTGAAAATGAAAAAGTAGTTGGTTGTAAGTGGATATTTGCTGTTAAAAAGAATGCAAAAGATGAGATCATAAGACATAAAGCTAGGTTGGTTGCAAAAGGTTTTCTTCAAACTGCTGGAATTGATTTTGATCAAATTTTTTCACCTATTATAAAACCAGTTACAATTAGGATGATTTTAACCATTGCTTTATCAAAAGGTTGGAAAATTCAACAATATGATTTTCACAATGCATTTCTAAATGGAACTCTTCATGAAACTGTGTTTATGTCCCAACCTCCAGGTTTCTGTCACTCTAATCCTAAACTTGTATGAAAATTAAATAAAGCCATATATGGCCTTAAACAAGCCCCAAGGGCTTGGTACTTAACAATTACTTCCACCCTTCAATCTTTTGGCTTTACAGTAACAAAATCTGATCCTTCCGTATTTACTAGATATACTTCTATTTCTACTATTTATGTTCTTATTTATGTTGATGATATGCTTGTCACTGGAGATAACGAATCTGAAATAAAAACTGTTCTTAGCAAATTTCATTCTACCTTTTTATTGAAAGATTTAGGTGAGCTCAACTTTTTCTTAGGTATAGAAGTTATAACACATTCCTCTTCCTTAATTTCTTTGAACCAAACTAAATATATACATAACCTTCTAACACGTGCCGGCATGAATGAATCCAAACCAAGTATGACTCCAATGATAAGCTCTCTTAGATTGATTGCCAATGCTGGAACTCCTTTTGAAAATCCAACTTTATATCGCTCCATAGTGGGCGGGTTGCAGTATGCAACAATTACACGACCTGATATCAATTTTTCAGTGAACAAACTGAGTCAATTTATGTCCAACCCCTGCCAAGAACATTGGGTTGCAGTTAAACGAGTTCTGAGATACTTGACAGGTACTGCTGAGCTTAAATTGCAATTTCATAGATGCACTGATTTACGTTTTTCTGCTTTTTCAGACTCAGATTGGGCGAGTGATCTTGATGATAGAAAATCTAAAACTAGATTTTGTGTGTACTATGGTTCAAATCTGGTGTCTTGGAAAAGCAGCAAACAACCCACGGTCAGTCGAAGCTCAACTGAGGCTGAATATAGAGCCCTGGCAGCAGTGTTCATGGAACTCCTTTGGATTCAAAATCTTCTGGCTGAATTGCATCAGCCTTGCCCAGCTTCCCCCACTGTATTTTGTGACAATATTTCAGCTGTGCTGCTTGCATATAATCCAATCTTACATAATCGGACTAAACACTTTGAGTTAGATCTCTACTTTGTTCGGGACAAGGTGATCACAGGCTCTATTGCTGTCACACATATTCCATCAACTGAACAAGTGGCAGATGTGTTAACAAAGCCTCTGTCATTAGCCAGCTTTGACAAATTTAAAAGCAAACTCAGGTTGGCATTCAAACCACCATGAGTTTGTGGGGGGATAATAGCATATATAAAGGAAAAATAATTAACCACATTAGTTACTTTTGAAACTAGAGTTAGTAGCTTCTAGAGTTCATATATAAATAAGACTCTTCAATTTACTGTAAAGGAGATAGTAATAGTTAACATTCATTTTCTTCTTCTTTCTTCATTGTTCTCTGCTTTGGGTAGACTTTATTTCTCACAGTTTGCGGCGTCGTCAATTCCCCTCTCTACCGCCGGGCAATTCTCGTCTCTGCCACCTCGTCCGTTCTCCTCTCCGCTGCGCGTCTCATACTTCACCCTTAGTCCTCTGCTCTATGCTCTGCTTTGCACGTTTGTGGCCAGCTCGCATCCAATAGGAAGAAGCCGCCGTCTGCCATTGACAGCATCCTGCCGAAGCCGTGGGTTGTCCCTCCTCCAGTCCTCTTCCACTTCTACCTGGCTTCAGGTGTGATACTTTCTCCTTCTCTGTGTAATCTATTGCATTTAGGGTTTATCCCTCTCTGTAATTTGTTATAGCTTTTGTTCTTGTGTCCTAGTATATAAATCATAATCTATGCTTCTATGTATAATCACCTTTTCTGTATAAATCTTACTCCTCCCTGCACCAACAGTTGCCGTCGTCCTCCATCCAAGATAGCAGCATGTACCAGAAATAGAGCCTTCGTGTCGGGTTGGTTATATATTCCTATTGTTGATTATTGTTCTTTTATTTCTTTACTGCTAATTTTTTTGAAATTATAGTGATGATTTAGGGTTTGATTTGTGTTCTGTTTATTTTATTGCTCTGTTTATTTTATTAGGGTTTTTATTTTCTTAATCCTGTTTTGAATTTTTGTTTCTATGAATCTAATTTTTGATGTTCTGTTTGTATGTTTGTTGTTACGATTCTGATTCTTGAATTTGTTCTATTCTGATTTGTTTTTTGTTTTGATTTTATTTGTTCTTTCTTATTCAGTTTGGTTCTATGTGTAATTTGGTCGCTTGCTTTTTTTTTTTTTGCATCTTGATTTTTTTTAGTCAGGTTGATTATAGTTCCTTCTGCACTTGCTATTTTTGCAAAATTGTTAATGATTTTAACTTGTTTGTGTGCTTCTGCTAATTTGTTAGTGATTTTTGAGTCAGGTTGATTATTGTTCTGTCCCTTTTGATTTCAGGTTTGTTTGTTAGTTATTGTGATATATGATTTCATGTTATGACTTCGTGAATAAGTAGGATGTATGATTTTTTTTCACATTATAGTGTGATGTGAATCCCTTGAATAATTAATCTCCAGGTGTAGTCACACTACAAGAATTTTCCATGCTAAGCCACTGAGATCGAGAGAAAGCGCTTCTTCGTGAACGACGCTGTCGCTGCATTCGGAATTGACATTGCCTCCTCTTCGCAACACCGCACCTCCGCCGCTTGCACTGCCGCCAGTAGATCTTCTCCCTTTACTTTTTTTATTTTTTGTTTTTCATTTTATCATTTTGCTAATTCTAAAATTCAGCAGAATTTTGTTGTTGTCACCGTCGCCAAAGGTTGTTGCTGGTATTCTGTTTTTCTTTGGTGGCCAAACTTGTTGCTCGTTGCTCAGCTTGCTCTCCATGGCCGCCATTTGAATAAGGTAACGATCGTTACTTTTCCCTCTTGGCATCTTTTTCTTTTTATTTGTACTGGTACTTGTAACTAATTATAATTGTTTAGTAGGAAAGAAATTAGTGACTAAATTTGTGTGGGGTTTCTACTTATTTTTGGTATTAGGTTTTTATAAGAGCTACTGTAAAAAAATGATACTCTTAAGAATCTGCTCTCTAGTTAGATGTTGGTGATATATTAGCTGAGCAGAAGGCAAAAATTTTTACAATGTATTCAGTATATGATGATCACCTGTGGTAGAAAAGCTCCCTGTTTTTTACAAGACCATGTAATATGTAGTTGTATTTCACTCTTGCTGCTGCAAATGGTGTAGTCATTGCAACAGAGAAGACACTGCCATCTATATTGGTTGATGAAGCATCAGTAAGTTTGTTATTTGTTAGAATTTCCCTCTTGTCGGCTATGCCTTGTGGTTAGTGCTTACATATAATTTTTAATTTTGTTATTCTCAAACTTCAGATATTAATTACCAAGTGAATTATCTAAGTATATTTTGAATGTCAAGGGAACATGCAAAAGTGTGGCCATTAATTTGAAATTTGATCTTAGTTCTTTGTTCTATTCCATTGCAGGTCCAGAAAATTCAGTTATTAACACCAAATATAGGGGTTGTATAAAGGTTTGTTTCTTTCTATGTATTTAAATATTTCAAAGTTAAATATATTTTTATGATATCATTAATAATGTTTATCTGATGTCTTCTTAACCATGAGAGGCCACTTAAGGTTTATCTTATTTTAAATTTTTGTTCATGCCTGCAGGTATACTAAAATAGATGATTCTCCTCATATTTTGTGCACAATAATAAAAGGAAAGAATGATGGAAAAAACAATATTTCTACCTTACCCAACAATATATTAGCAAATCAACCAACTATGTTTGTGAACATAGATACTGATGTGGATACCTACAGTTTTGAAGAAGCAAGTATGTGGGTTAATACATTTATCTCACTATATCAACTACTAAGTCTTAGGTGTTGTTTATTTTTTTGTTTATTTTTTTTAATTTTTAATGTATAATGAGAAATTGAGATGTATAATATGTAATGAATTTTATGAAAGCAGGATCACATTTGTGCACAAGATTGAAATATCTCTAAATAAGTGAGTGAATACTTACTTTTACATGATATTGTAACTGAGATTTTTTCTTCATTAGTTTACTAATTAAGTCATGTTTTTTAGGGCTATTGAATAGATAGAATAGGCATTTGATGACTTGGTTATTATTAGGTTAAGCTTCAATATCTAATTTTTTTAAATATGGTTTGAACTTTTTTAAACATTTATAATTTTGATGAACTAATTATATTTGTATGCATTATAATCTTTTATTTAAATGACTCAAATAAAAAAATAATTTGAGGTTTATTTTAGTATACCGAAAAAATTGGTATTCTAAATTCGTTCATAATGGTGACAAATTAAAGACGATATTGTGACTGAAACATCTGTCACATACCTATCGATTTGTTACTAGTTTAAAAGGAATTTGCGATGACATTTGCGATAGTATTGCAATTAATTGCCTATAAATTATTTCCTAGCACATTAGTGACTATTTCATAATTTTGCTTTCTCATTTAGAATAGCTTTGGTTTAGCGACAAAATTCCTACAAATTTGATTAAAGTTTTTTCAAAGATTAGCTATGGATTTGCTACAAAATGTGATGGATTTGCGATCATATTTAGTGGCCAATTTGCGACGAGTTAGGTTCGGAAAAATTCCTCGCTAATTAGCGTCAACTAAGCATTTAATTTTGTCTATGAAGTTAGTTTAGATTTAGCGATGACTCTGCTGCAGTAGAGTTTGTCGCTAATTAGCGACTATCGTTTAGTCTATTTTTTCTATGAAATTAGCTTTTATAAAAGTGATGGATTTGCGACTATCTATTCGGTCGCTAAAAAAACTTTCCGATGAATTAGCGACTGTTGTATTTGTCTCACTAATCTGCGACTTGAAATTAGCGAGGAAAGCATTAGTTGCTAGGCGGTAGCTAATCCGTCACAAATCAAAATTTGCATCAGATTAGCGGTGATTTTATGACAAATTTTGTAGTAGCTAATCGGCTTTATTCTTGTAGTGCGGCTTAACCAGTAAAAAATCATATTTTTTTTATGAAAAAAAATAGTTAAATTTGGGTCTTAATTTCCTAAAGAAAAACACACATTAATTGATTGGCAAGGGTGATCAAGTAGAATTTTAGAATGATAAATGGATAAAAAAGAGGAATATTCTGAGACAGGTGACAAATAAAAATATCTCAGATGTTCTAATACACTCAAAACTCAATACTTATGTAATGCAAAATGGTGACTGAAATATAGACATGTTAAAACAATTTTTTTTATGAGAATGGTGTCAGAAGTATTACTAAAGTCCCAATACCCAAATCTAAAAATGATGAAGATAGTATTTACTTGCATCACACATTTCACAAAAATTTTACAGTAGTATAAGCTTATAAACACATGGCCCAATTTCAAATAGATAAAGACCCCTATAGAAGATCATATAAAAATGGAAGAGATAGCAGAGGATTCAGATATTTATTTGGCAAGCTATGCATAACTGAATCCTCACATCTAACAGAAGAATCAAACTCCTAAGAATATCAGATTTATGCCAAATTTGCTAGGGTCAACCAGAAAGAACTATCCATGCTCTAAAAGATTGTTCTGGAGCTTCTTTTCTATGGGTAAAGCTTCTAAATCCTAGCTCTATACCTATCCTTTTTACTGGCTAGTTGCAAGAGTGGATGAAACTTAACTTAGAGAAATCAACTCAAGAAAAATGGAAGGATTACTTTCTAACCACATGTTAGTGGTTATGGAAATGACAATGTATAAAGACCTTCTCTCCCCCAAATAAGAGGCTTCACAATATTTTTGATGTCATCAAAATTTAAATACAAAGAAACACAAAAATTTGGAGAAAACTAAAGCTCATAAAACATTGTAAAATAGAAAACTTCCAAATAAAATGGCAACCACCTCCTTAAGGATGGGTTAAACTCAACATAAATGGATCTATAATGTCAAAATATTTTAAAGCATCTTGTGGAGGGCTACTACGAATCAACTTGTGAGAATGGATCGGTGGCTTCAAAACTAGATTGGAGAACTGTAATGTTGATCAAGCTGAGCTATGGGGGACACTTCATGGCCTCCGTATGGCGTGGGACATGAGTATGTGCGGAGTAGTAGTTGAGATGATTTACAGATAACATTCCAATGTATGGAGGAAGCTTAAACTTGCAGTAAAAATACCTCTATTAGAGATATAAGCGAGTTGAAAAAAAAAGGCCATGAAAATTGAAATTCAATTTCATCTATCGCAAGGCTAATTGTTGTGATGATTAGTTAACAAGGTCTAATGTAGATAATGAAGAGTTTTGCTTTATGGATCTTTCCCTTGAAGACCTTGTTCCACTTCTAACGGAAAATATAAGTAGAAGTACTGTAACCCGCCGTACTACAGATTTATATTCTAGCTAATGATTTCTTTTGTCCTTTGGGATTTGGCCCTTATTTTTTATCAAAAGAAAAAAAAACTCTCAAATTAAAATAATAGGACACATATTTTACGGAAGTTACAAAATCAATTAGTGATTAATCTTTTACTTTACCACTTTCTCAACTTTTTCACTTTAGAAAATTCAAATCCAAAAAAATACTAATCATTTAATATTTTTTGTATTTATATTTTAAATAAATAAAATTTAATATTTACAGATACCTCAAAAAAAATTTTTATTTATCTCATTTGCAATGTAAATCAAATAGTTATGAATTTATCTTATTTCCAGTGTCAACCAAATAAATCATAAATTTTTACACACATATTTTGGTTGCTCATGAGAAAGGGATTTAAATTTTTTTACACATATCTTGTTGCAAACGAGATTTGATATGCATAATTTGCAAATGAGTTAAGATGATACTTTGCATTACGGTTTAGATTGATTCAAAAGATAAAAATGAATATAATTTGTTGCAACTTAAATGGTATCGATTTGATTTTTATTTTTTAATTTATTCTAATTTGAATTTTAAATTTTAAAACATTTTAATTTTAAGTAGCTCATCTAAATTTTTAATACGTGTACTTAAATAGTATTTTCAAATTTTTAATACACATATTTATATACAAATACAAATATTTAAAGAATTATTTTCCACATACAAGCGTTTTTCCCATTCAAATTTTTACAAGTCATTTACATTCACGGGCTTCGTACCATTACTGCACGTTCTTCTTCTTCGTTATCGTCGTCATCATCAACACTACCTCTTCCTCCTCCTCCTCCTCTTCCTCCTTCTTTTTTCGTTGAAATTTCTTCTCCTCCTTTCTTTTTCTCTTTCTCCTCCAGCATCAGTTATCTCGTTGTTGAAGATAATGAATAATTCAGGTTCAGATTGTCAATTGAACCAAAATGAAATTGATTATTGTTTTGAATTCAATCAAGTAGTTAAGGTGTGGTTCAATTCAGAAGGAAAAGATGTAGCATTAGAAGAAATTTTTTTCTGTATTTGTAGCAAATTTGGGTGTAACACGAAGATATTTGGGTGAAACACGAAGATATTTGAGTGTATTTTTATTCTGATAAGTTTTGTATAATTCAAAACTCTTCCTCTTCCTCTTCCTCCTTCTCATCTTCTGTTGTTTTTTTTCTTATTCATCTTTTTCTTTTTGTTTTACCTTCTCAAGTTTTTTCTTATTTTACTCTCTTATCAAGAATAAAAACAAAAAAATCAAACAAAGAAGAAGAAGAAGAAACATATAATGCTGCAAAATTACTTGGAAGAGGATGAACTTACATTCATTTAACTAAAAGAAAGAAAGAAATAAGGATAAAAGAAGAAGAAAAAAATGCAGCATTAGAGGAAATATTTTTCTGTATTTGCTGCAAATTTGGGTGTAACAAGAAGATATTTAGGTGTAGCACGAAGATATTTGGGTGTATTTTTAGAATTTTGGGTGTATTTTTATTCTGATAAGTTCTGCATAATTCAAAACTCTTCTTCTTCCTCCTCCTCATCTTCTGCTGCTTTTTTTTCATCATCATCACCATCTTCTTCTTCTTTTTTTTCTTATGCATCTTTTCCTTTTTGTTTTACCTTCTCAAGTTTTTTCTTGTTTTACTCTCTTAACAAAAATAAAAACAAAAAAATCAAACAAAGAAGAAGAAAAAATACATAATGCTGCAAAATTACTTGAAAGAGGATGAACTTGCATTTATTTAACTAAAAGAAAGAAAGAAATAAGGAAAAAAAAGAAAAAAATGCAGCATTAGAGGAAATATTTTTTTGTATTTGTAGCAAGAGACAGGTCTCCCAGTAGCCTTCCTGCCCATGAGTAGGTCAGGACGAAGCAGAGTCCCATACCACTCCGGCAGTAGGGACTCATCGAGTATCGATGGAAACTCCATCTCGTACACCTTGAACATAGTCTCCTACCTGTAAACCGGATGAACATACAGAGTCCACTCGATTCTTGTGACGGAACACCCGGCAAGCGCATGTCGGCATGGGTAGTGGAGAGACTGAAAGAGCCCATAGTTACACGTACCCGATGCTAGCCAAACTCGGAAGGAACCTTGCGACCAACCCTCGAACGACTCTAACTCCTCCACAACAAACACAGAAGCCCATTGATCACAATGAGTAAAACGCAGCTTCGGGATGCTTTCTCTGTTCTTCTCAATGGCAGCCATCAGCCTCTGGGAGAAGCGATTCCCAGCATCCAGTTGTGACTGTGCCTCCCTACCCTTCGTCACGAACAACTTCTGCAATCTCTCGTACATGATGCGAACGATGGCAGAAATCGGCAAGTACCGTGTACCCTTGAGAACTACGTTGATGCACTCCGACAGATTTGTTGTCATATGACCAAGCCGGCAACCGCTATCGCAGTGTTGCAGCCATATCTCTTTGTTGAAACGACCAACTCAGTCTGTCATCTCTCGCGACAAACCTCTCAAGGCATCCATGTACCACTCGTACCCAGCCTTGCTTGGACTATAAGTGGCGTTTATAAGGTATCACTTGTCCTCGGTCGACTTGAAATGAGACATGAAGTTTGCAGCCATGTGTCTTATACAATAAGCGTAGAACGCCCTAGGGGGTTGCCAACCACTATCATCGGCCCTTAGTGCAACCTTGATCGCCTGTGATCTATAAAAAATAATCAACAGGCCTGCTTGTGGATGACATGTCGTCTCAGATTAGCCAGGAAGAACGACAATGACTCCATACTCTCGAACTTTCCAATTGCAAAAGCAATAGGAAGGATATTGCTATTACCGTCTTGTGCCACTCCAATAAGCAACACTCTACCGTATCTGCCATACAAATGTGTGCCATCGACAGAAACAAATAGCTTGCAATGCTTGAAAGCCTCAACACATGATGGGAAAGCCCAAAATACTTTGTCAAACATGCTACAGTCGAGGACCAGAAGGTCTCCATCGTAGTAAGGTACGACCCTTAGCTCACAAATCGTTCTGGGACAACAACTCTGCAGTGCCTGCAGCAGCTTCGGCACCTTGTTGTATGAATCCTCCCAGTCTCCGTATATCTACGCAATTGCCTTTTACTTTGCTATCCAGACCTTTCTATAGGAGGGTTTGAAGTGATAGTTCTACCGGACTGCACCTTGCAAGACAGGGATGCTGACAGATGGGTTATGCTGTATCAACGGCAAGATGACCTTGTAGATGAGGCTGCTGTCCAACTGTCGATGGTCTTGGGACATGGTGGGTGCTAAACAAGTATGCACTCCACCAACCCTCCGGACTTCCCTAATGAAATAAAACATCCATGGTTGGAAACTACTCAATATATAGCAATCATAAATGAGTACATACACCTCAATTAAACTTGAACTCACCAGTATCCGAGGTTCTGTCTTAACAACACGGAGACTTCATAGACATCCATTTGCAGCTTGACAGCAATGCATATGGTACTTTAATCGGTCCGATTTGACCACTCGGTACTCAACACTTCTGCGAATACTATAGTTCTTCACACCATGCATTACTGCATCTCGGCATTTGAATCTATGACCGATCCGAAACTCTACCCCACCATCTAGGTTGTAATCCTTTTTTTCGGTATTGGAAAACGGAGATTTCTTATGCATGGCGTCTAGATCTAATGTATGATAGTGACTTGGTACATCTGATACCACCAGAATAGGGTGGGGGGAGGCAAAATATAGCGCACTACTGTCTCGGCCGGTGTCTCCGGTATAAACTCCTCCTCATCATCATCTTCAGAGGAATCACTATCGTTATTATCCGCAACGTACTCCTCGTTGGAGTCTTCCTCACCCACCTCTATGTCTTCCACTGAACTAGCAACATGAATTGGTGGTGGTGCGAGAGGTGGGTCATCCCTGCACAAATGTCGAGTGTGCAGAACCACCACCACCAACATCACCAACCTAGGCGGAAAGCTCCATCACTTGTTCTGTCATGATTTTTCCATGGATGTCAAACATGAGTCGCACATGCTCATCGCCCTGGAGCCGAAATAGTCAAAACTGGAATACTCCATTACCCAACGGTGCTAGCAACCTATACCCCATCTTTGCGATCTCTTTTCTCCCTGTGCCACCAAGATTGCTAAATATCAAACTCTTCAACTCGGATAAGGAACTTATGCGTCGAGTGCGCAATAGTAACAGATTCTCACACTCAAATATCATCCTATTGTCGCTGTTTCTCATACAACAATTGGGTTACACATAAACAACCACATATCCGCTATTACTGGACATTTTTGCCTACTCTTTGTAAGAAAAACGGGAGAGAAAAAGAAATGAAATGTATGTGAAAAATGTCAAGGGTTGCACATTCTTTTATAGCAATTAAAAATTTGTCTTACTGCATCTCGTTTACACTTTAAACGTATTAATTTAATACGTATCTCGTTTACAGTGTAAACGAGATAAGCTTGCACATACCTCGTTTACACGGTAAACGATATATGTGCAAGCTTATCTCGTTTACACTGTAAACGAAATAAGACTAGAGGATGAATTTTGATAATAATTTTTATAATTATTTCAATAATTAAAATATTTATTTAATTTATTTAAATAAAAATCCGATAATGCCATGATGGCCCTCCTTTTGTATGTACTGTACGTACCGTGATGCTTTGCTTCCTGCCCAGCGTTTCCATCTTCTCCTTCAATAATATCCCATCATACAAGAGTTGTGTGGACCACAAAATGCAACGATTTAAATGAGATAACCAGATAGAAATGAAGTTTGGTTTGATTTAGAAGGAAGCTAAGCTTGAAAAATATGTGCAAGTTTTGAAGAAGGGAAGACTTTTAGGTATTTTAGAAATACCAATGTTCTAATCATTTTAGCTTTTAGTTATATGTAAATTTTATGATTAAAATCAACTATTAAAACTATTAAAACATAGAAATACCTAAAAAAATTTCTCGAAGAACTTTAATTTGTTTATGATAATTAATATATCTCCTATTTTAATGTCATTGAACATTTGTACATTAGGATTTCAGTTTGTGTCCTATGAAACACTCATGGCATTTTTAAAGGTATTCAAGCTTAACCAAATTGATAATCAATTACGTAATACATAAATGGTGACTGCTCTCATACTCTAATATTTGTGAGGAACTATATCTCATTTATGTGGACCAAGATAGATAATATAAACACATAACATCATTAATTTCAGTAAGTTAATAATTAAATAATTTTAAAAATTAAAATTTAATATATTTTAAAAATATATTAAATATAATTTTTGTATAAATACAAATACATATATAACATTAATCATACGTAATTAATCATAATTAAATATTATATTTTATTAAAATTAATATAAAATAAAAAAAAAGAACACTCCTTTTTTCAAAAAATATTCACTCCTAAAAATAAAACATCCTCACTCTTAGATTTGGAGGCAATTTTTGCCACCAGCTCCGTCATCACTGCCACCATTACTGTCACATCTACTTCGTCTTTTACTCCATCTATTTTTATCATTGTTTTTCACGTCCTCTACCTCCGACCCTTATTCGCAATGCTCCAGTGTCCGCCTCTCCACTAGCTCTTGCGTCTCACTGCTGTTTGTCGTGGTCACTATATTCTTCGTCACTGCGTGACAGCACTTTATTTCTACTTTTAAGCCAAGGACATAGAGGCAATAGTGATATTAAGTTAGGTTTTCATCCTCCAAACTATTTTCTGGGTTTAAACTGATATATATCATGTGTATGCTATTTGATACAAAACAAAAGTTTTTGATTTGATAAATACGCATGAGTTAGGTCATTAATGGCACTATCATCTAAACTTGTTTTGCACCTTCAAGAATGGTTCAAACCATAGATTGTATTCGGATTTCTCTCTTTTTGTAATTACCAAATCAATTATTAATATTCCTATTACTTTTAATAGTTATTGGTAATTTAATGAGCCATCAATTACAATAGGTGAGTAATGATGATAGAAAGTGGCTCACCTTCTTTAATTTGATAAACAAATTTTTTGAACTACATAGATTGAGATAGATAGCTCTCTACTCTTGTTTAATTTATATTTTTATATCTGATTTCATATAAATTAAAGGACCTTTTAGATTAATTACTTTTTTACATTTTTATATTTAATTTTACCTTCTGTTACCTTGATATAGCAGATGCTTATATAAGATCATTTATATTTTTGCTAGTATTTTTTGTCTAAATTTTTAGAAATTCGGTAATTATCTTTTGGGGAATAAATTAATTGGAGAGGAAGAATTATTATTCTTGCTGAAATTTGCATACATATATTAGATCTTAAAGTCACCAAGAACCAAATATACGATGTTAACTCTATCAAGGTAAATTTTTAAATTATAATTTATTATTTAGAATACATTTGGTTCAGCCTTCTTTTAATACATTTATTGTAAATTTTGTAAGTATTGTAATTAATTATTTTTATTACTTCAATTGTAACAGAAAATTTGATTAAGAAAATATAAAAGAATATTAAATAGTGTGATAAAAATATATAATATTTGAGTATTGATGTTTATAGTCAAAATACATTTCTAATAAATGTGTAATTACTAAAACATATTTTTTATAGATTTATATTATAGTTTTTATATTTAATAAAAAAATTACCACATAATCCCTATCAATATTACTTTTTTGAAATTATTCACTTTTGAAAAAATATTCTAAAAACAGATAAATAATTTATTTTAAAATTTGAATTAAAACTTATTAGTAACGTATTAATTACTTATATATTGTCATCATCATTATTTAACATTTATTTTTCTAATCATATATCAAGTAGTAATGTATTATGTGAAAAACAATATGGTGTGAAAAAATACATTACTAAAAAATAATATTATAAAAAAAATACACCATTAGTTATAGGATTAAGTACTGAAATCGTCCCTAAGGTCTAGGGTGAAATCAAAATCGTCCCCGACTTTTTTCCAACGTTACAAAATATTATAAAATTGTTCTTTTTTACTTTAATTTCATTTTCTTGACCAAATTACCCTTAAAATTAATAAAAATAAAATAAAAAAAAAACCAACACCCCCACCCCCAAACCCCCATCCTGTCTCTGTGTCTCTCCCTCTCTTCCATTTCATCTCCTTCTTCCTACCCCTCTTCGGAACCCTCTCTCCCAACCACAACTCCAATTATTCCTCTCTCTTTTTCCGCCACCGTATCATCTCCGCCCCCACCTCCTTCTCCACATTCTTCTCCCTTTCCATCACCAACCTCAACCCTTCCTCCATTAACGTTGGCCTCACCTTCCTCATCATCTCCTTCTCCACCTTCTTCTCTCTTTCTATCATCGACCTCAATCCTTACCCCTCGACGACAACCATGTCCTCTGACTCTTCTTCGGCGCCGACTCCTTCTCCGTCGCGCTCTTTCTCTCGCAGTGCCGGCATACGTTCTTCCTCTCACAGCACCATGCCTCCGTTCTGCCTCCTACAGTGTTGTGCCTCCGTTCTGCCTTCTTGCCGTATCGCTCCTGCTTCCAGATTCAAATCTATTCTTCTTCCTGTTCTGCTTCTCTGATTCTCTGTTTTGCTTCTTAGAGCTCACCACTTTCCATGGGGATCGATGCGGGTAGGAGGAGTGAGGTCAGTTGTGAAAGGTTGGGAAGGTGGAGAGCAGAGGGTGGTGGGATCGATAGAAGCGTCTTCGAGTTTGTCGTCTTCAGCCTCGAATCCCTTTTCTTTTTGTTCTTCCTTTTTTTTATTTTTTTCTGAAGAACATAAACTGATAAATATCATTTTTTTAAATTTTTTTAATTTCTGTTGCTGTTGAATTTGGATCTGAAGTTGCAGTTGATGATTGCTAAATTGTTAAATTTAAAATTTTTGTTGATTTATTTTGTGGATGTTGTTGTTGATGTTGTTCATTTTGTTGATGCTGTTGCTAAATGTGTGTTAATGTTGCTAAACTTGTTGGTTAATTTGTTGTTGCTGTTGCTGAATTTAGTTTGTGGGTGGGTGATAGTGATTTAGAGAGAAGAAAAGTGTGATAGTTATGGAGACAGTGGTGATGACCATGAGAAAAAGAAGAGGAAGAGGAAGAGAGTTGCCTAAGGATGATGAAGATGATGCAGAAGTTATGGACAAAAGGTGATAAGGATGATGAAGATGATGCAGAACATGATGCGTAGGTGTGATAGTGAGGGAGTTACGGGAGGGGAAAAGGAGAGGGGGAGTTTATTTTAATTTTTTAATATTATTTTTATTTATTTTTATTACTAATAAAGGGTAATATGGTAAAAAAAAAATAAAATTGAAGTGGAAAAGGACGATTTTATAACGTTTTGTAACGTTAAGAATGATTTTAATAACAAAAAAAGGTCGGGGACGATTTTGATTTTCACCCCATACCTTAGAGACGATTTCAGTACTTAATCCTTAGTTATATTAGCACTTAATATTTGGTGATACATTACTAAAAAATAATATTATATAAAAAATTTGGAAGATATCTCAACAGAAACGTTCGAGTGTTCTTCACACGTGTTCCTTCTCCTAATTTTGAATTATCAACATTAATATTAGATCGCTTAGACATAACTTCGTTAACTCCATTTTCATTCATGTATTCTTGTAAATAGAAGTAAGTGAAAATGTTGAATAATGAGTGAAATGATTTGGAAAAAAAAGTGTGTATTAGTGAGATTTAACCAACTAATTTTGTCAATTTTGTAGTGTAGTTGTAAGATTTCAAAATTTTAAAAATTAAATAATAAATTATTTATGATTTATTATATTCATTTAAGATTATATTTTAAGAGATTTTATATATGAATTAGAAAATTTTTTATTTATGATTTAAAACTTTAGTAATTAAATCATAATAAGAATTTTATATGCTTTTATTTGAATATTTAAATTTTAAAGAAGATTAATCTGATTATCTCTAATTATTGAATTAGAGTATGTATTTGAAAATAATTTATAAATTTATGAATAAATAGTATTTTTTAAAGATAATTTTATTGGTTTAAAATTAGTTTTCAATTACTCTATTACCCCTATTTTTATTAAAAATACCTATACTACTCAAAACCCTAATCTAAGTGACACATAAAATCCTAACTCTCACATCTCTTCTCCTCATAGCCACACACACACAAATAAGAAAAAAAAAAGAAAACAAAAAGGGGAAGAGAGAACGAGAAGAGAAGGAGAGGAAAAAGAAGCGGAGAGGGAGAAGAGGAAGAAGGGTGAGCCGAGGGGAGGGGCTGCTACCGCCACCACCCAACTCGCCGCCACGCCTGCCACGAGCTTTTTGTCGGAGGAGTCGTCGTCGCCCCCAGCCACCATTGTCGTCGTTCAAGCCGCTGGACTGCTGCATGCGAGAAGCTTTTCTGTAAGTTGTTTTGCTTCGAAAACTCGTTTAGTTGCTTTTCTGTTATATGTTACTGAGGAATATGTGGCATTATTGCAATAGGGTTAAGTTTTCGAGATTGCATTTAGCGATTAAAGTTGTTGCGGTTGTTGCGAAAGTGGAATGAAGCTGTGGTTGTGGCTACCGTTGTAACATCCTACCACACAGAGCTTTATGCCTAGGACGTAAATCAAAGGTGGTGGTGCGCGAATTATGATTCGCACAGCTTAACCGGCAAGTGCACCAGGTCATCCAAGTAATACCTCGGGTGAGTGAGGGTCGATTCCCCAAGGATTGTCGAACTTAGCAAGAATGGCTATCCAATTAGACTTAGTTAGGCGAACAAAAAGGAGTTTTGATGGTTGAAATTCACATAAGGCAATAAACAAGAAAATAAAGAAAGCAACTAAAGGGTTTGCTGTGAAAATAGTAAGAGAAAATAGTTAAGGTTTCGAAGATATTTATCTTTCCGGATTAAAAGTTTTTACCAACTATTTTAACAATGTATGATTCATTCCATGGCAAACTGTAAATGTCTAAACCCTAATCTCTTAGTGATTTAGCCTCCTCTAACCATCATTAACCGCTACTCTCGTAGTCACTTAATTCTGATTAGGGGGTTAAGTTCAAAACTAGTTTATGGCAACAAAAACCCTAATTACCCAAAGCTAACAGGAATATATGTCACATATCCCAATTAGTTAATGTAGTTAGCAATTTAGGAGGAATTTATTTTCAAGTTGTTGTTCAAGCGAGATAACTCTCTCGAGAATCACAAGAACTCAAGTAGAATAAGGGTCATACTCTCCTTCCATCCGGATTCATAAGATTAAGAACGAAAACAATCCTTGAAATTGAATCAGTACATTAATTAAAATAGAAAAGCAACAGTTCTAATTCATAGAAATAAATAGAGCTCATAACCTTAATCAAGAGGTTTAGTTTCTCATATCTTACAAAGAAACTAGGGTTCTGAGAAACGTGCATGCGGAAGAGAGAAGATCCCCCTAAAGGGTGAATCTTTTTCCTTTTATACTAACCTAATTTGATTTGAAACTAAAATAAAATATTCAATTCTAAATCTAAAAGATTTTGTTTGTAAATAAAAATAACTAAAATAAGATAAAAGATAACAATTAAAAGCTAAATCCCACTAAAGATGCACCATTGGGTGAGTTTGACCCGTATATGGCATTTAACGCCGGTAGGGGAAAGTTCTGGCGCTAGTTTTGTCCTTCTTGGACACTAAACTCTAGGCTCGACGTTTAGCGCCAAATTTGGCAGTGATTCCAGAAGAAAAGTATAAAATATTATATATCGTTGGAAAGCTCTAGAAGTTGGATTTTCAAAGCCGTTGGAACTGCATCAATTGGACCTCTATAACTCAAGTTATGCTCGTTGGAATGCAGGGAGGTCAGGGTTGACAACATCTACTTTCTTTCTTTGTTTTTGCATAAAACTTTGCCAAATTTGCCCGAATTTCACCTGAAATCATAAAAAAAGAACAACTCAAAGTAGTATCCAAAGAGAATTTTTGCACTAAAATATAATAAAACTTAATAATTTCTAACAAAAAATAACTAGAAAACAAAGGAAAAAAGGGTACATGATGCTCACGCATCAGGTGGTGAGGCACTATGACCACTAAAAACAAAATATACACATATAAATACAGCAAAGATAATATATCTAGGAGCCTTGAAGGAAAACGCTAAGCAAAAACCAAGACCAGACAATTATGTCACACTCAAAAAACGTTAAGATCGAAAGCTTATACAGAAAAAACAATAGACATGTTATATAAGTAGAGTTCCAAAAGATAGTTACATAATCAAGTTCTAGACTCGGCTTGCGAAGCAAAGGCTGGCTAGAATATATATATATATATATATATACAACCCAACAGTAATCCAAAAGACAAAAAACAAATCCTAATTCTCTAAAGTCAACCTCTAGGAGGGATAAAACATGTTTTTTTTATACAAAATCGGAGATAGTACACATATAACTAAATACATAATATAAAGAGCCCCAAAGAGTATATCTTCACTTCCAAAGAGTCTCCAGAATACTCAGTGCGATGCCTCGCATCCTACATCTGAAAACAAGAGTATATGTATAGAATGAGAACTAGGGGTTCTTAACATGGTAAAGGTGCCCGCATAAATAATATATAAGGTCTCGAAAAAGTCAGAGGCAATCCTAGAATACTGACACTCAGAATTTTAAACTTAAAGAATATTAAACCATAAGTTCGAGAATCTATTAGTGGATTCTAGTTCTAATCTAACTCTTCACCTCCTATCAACCCAAACCTCCTAATCACCGGTGGAACTACCCTCAGCATCACCTCCTCCAGCATGAGGGATCTCTCAGTTGTAAAGACATATAATACAGGCAAAGAAAACACAGATAGAATGTTATTACAGCAAGTAGGACAAATAGCAGATAAGCATGGCTAATCAATTAGGCAAACCAAAGTAATGCACACTCAAACAAAACATACAAATGCATATGATGTATGCCTACCCTATGGCTGATGATATCATCTGTCGGTTATATAGCCAAACTCGATATGTCCTGGTAGTTAACCTTGGATATAAACACCACCTCGCGGAGCGAGCGAGTCTAAGCAACAACCCCTCACAAGCTACCCGCTTGACCCAGAGCAAGTGGAATAAACCACTACTGCTGCCATTGCACAAGCATCACAATCACTTACCCGGAGTAAGTGGGACGAACCACTATATGTATCTCATGCACAAAAATTCATTCTCAATATCATTTCAAATATTTCATATTCATTCAAAATTCATAATTAAACTCAGTTTTCATCATTCTTCTTCCTCATCTCTTATCCGAAGCAAGTGGACAATGCCACTTCATCTTACTCGATATCTCAACTTTTATCCGGAGCAAGTGGACAACGCCACAGTCTCTTGTCCGGTCACATATATCTCAATCAGATTCAATTTCATATACAAGTTCATCCTCCACCTTACTCAACTTCCTTCATAATCAATAACATCATTAATCATCTCTCAATTCAGTCACATTTCATTATTATTATCATTATCTTTATCAATTACTTCTTACTCAACATTACCAGCATCTCATTACTTAGTCATCACTCTGCAAATCCTCCTCAATATTCTCTTAACTCATTTAATCTATTCGCTCTTGTTCTCAAGCTTAAAAGCTTTCTAACGGACCCTAAACAAGTGTCATAGAGGTTTGGAAAGCTAGAGAAATGGTTTAAAACTCAAAAAAGCAACTTGTGAAAAGCTGGCTGGTCATGCGTACGCATGAGTTCGTTCATTAAATAAAGACAAAAAATGGCAAAAAAGAAAGCATTCATTCCCCTTCGATATCTTACAATATAGTCTTTTTGCCCTGGTGCATCTCTTTCACATTTCAAAAAAGTCTAGAATCTTGGGTTACTAATTGGTGGAATAGTATGCGTACGCATACCTCATGCGTTTGCATGAGTGTAAAAATTACCAAACTCGCATATGGATTTCATGTCCGCATATGTGAGACTCATGGGCAAAGGCCAATGCTTGCGTCGTGTCGCATGTCGCGTATGCATAAATCCAAAGTCCTTCAAAAAGTGTTAAGTTACAGAAAACCAGTTTTACACACCTAACTTCAAACGCGCATAACTTTTTTGTAAAAAAAATCATTTTTAACCCGTTCTTCGAATCTTATGAACTTCATGAGCCCAATTTTCATTCAAAATAAGTTTCACAAAATTTTGGGATCCGGAAGCCAAGATATGGCCCGCCGAAATTGGTCAGAAATACATTTTTACAAAAAACTTTAAAACCACAAATTTGACAAAACTCTTAATTTAAAACAAAATATTTTAAACCAAATCAGTCCCAATATTCCTAAATCATGTTCACCTGCTTTCAACTGGGTGCGGATTTCTAAAACCACAAACTAACCGGCAAATGCACTGGGTTGTACCAAGTAATACCTCAGGTGAGTGAAGATCGATCCCACGAAAATTGATAGATCAAGAAACAATAATTGAGTAATTTTCTTAGTCAGACAAGCATAAAGGAGTGTTTTTAAGTCAATTGTATTAAATAGTAATCAGAGAAATTAAGAAAGCAAACAGTAAATTGGTTGTGAAAAATATGTGAGGAAACAGTTAAGGTTTCAGAAATATTTATTTTTTCGGACTAACAATTCTTACCAACTACTTTGATCATGAAAGATTCAATTCATGCCAAGCTTTAATTGATTAAACCCTAATTCCTTAGTGATTTAATCTCCTCTAACCTAATCAACCGTCAATTCTTTGGTCACTTAATTTATATTAAAGGGTTAAGTCCAATTCTAGCTTATTAGCCACACAAACCCTAAATACTCAAAGATAAGGTGATTATATATCGCACATCACGTTAAGTCCAAGTAATTAGAGAATTATGAGGAATTACTTTCAAGATATCATTCAAGTGAGTTAATTTTTCTAAGATTCAACAAGAAATCAAGTAGAAAAAGAGTTATCTTCCAATTTAATCTAATTCCTAAGATGAAGAATGAAAGTAATCCTTGAATTTAAATCAATACATTAATCAAAGTAGAATGACATTAGTGTTAATCCGTAGATTAAATAGAGCTCCTAACCTTAACAGAGGAGGTTTAGTTGCTTGATAAACCACTATTTTATGGTTTATCTTGTGTTTAATTGTGTGGTTTCATCAAGCCTTTACCTACTTATTCATACAATTTTCATGATTTTATAATCCCTTCCTAGTATTATTTTATGATTGAAAACTTGCTTCCTAGAGATCTTTAATTAGTACATTTTAATTCTCCTTTATACCATTCGATGCCGTGATCCGTGTGTTAAGTGTTTCAGGCTTTATAGGGCAGGAATGACTTAAAGAATGGAGAGGAAGCTTGCAAAAATGGAAGGAACACAAGAAACTAAAGAGATGACCAGCGAACACCAATGCGCGTGCATGGCTCACGCGAGCGCGCGGAATGGAGAAAATTGCAGCAACGCGTGCGCGTGCATGACGCGAACACGTGGATTGGAGTCCGCACAAATGACGCGAACGTGTGGACGACGCGTACGCGTGACAAGGAAAATCGCTAAATGACGCGAACGCATGGACGACGCGTACGCGTGACCTGCGCGATCTGCAGAATTAACAAAAAATGCTGGGGGCGATTTCGGGCCGCGTTTTGACCCATTTTTTGGCCCAGAAACACAGAATAAAGCCAGGGAACATGCAGAAACTCAACACACATAGAGATACATTCATATATTCTCATTAAGATAGTTTTAGATTTTTAGATTTGAATTTAGAGAGGATTACTCTTCCTCTAGGTTCTCTCTACATTCCCAGTTTATTGCTTTTGCTTTTGGATATTGAAGAGTCATTACCTCCGTTGAAGATACTATTATAGTTTGTTTCCTTACTTACTCTTTTATTTATTCCATATTTTTAATTCTTGTTTAAAGTAGTAAGTGGATTACTTTCATGAATTGTTAGTGCAAATGATTACTTTTTAATTAATTTTGAACCCTATTTTATTTAATTTATCATGTCTTCTTCTATTATTTTTGTGAGCGTTATATTCATGTCAATGGAGTAGACTCCATACTTGACATGGGGGTTGATTAGGAGGAGACACTTGAGTTGGAAGGCTTAGGTGTTGATTAAACTGGAAGTTGTTGGCTAGTTCTGTATTTACTAATGCTAGACCTTCCCAAGGGAGAGGACTAGGATTTGCGAATAAGAGTTAGCTCAATCACTTGACTTTCCTTTACTTAGTAAGGGTTAACTAAGTGAAAACAACAACCTTTTTAATACTACACTTAAGAGATCCCAACAAGGATATAACTTCCAATTAATCATTCCCCCAGTCAAGGCTTTTTATCTAGAATATTAATAATCATTCTTAGTTTTTATTGCTTTAATTTACAATTATTTAATTGCTCATTATTCAACTCTCAAAACTCTCGTGAAAATTCCTAATTAATAAAATAGCATTCTTTCTCGCAACTCGTTGGGAGACGACCTGGGACTCATACTTCCAGTATTTTTTTTATTCTAAACTTTTTGTGACAACCTTTCTAAATTGATGAGGCGGATTTTTGCTGGTTAAGAGCTATACTCGCAATGCTGTTCTATTATATTATAATCTCTTAATTGGTCTAACTTTCGCCGCTCGTCATTGCTCATGGCTCAGAAAAAAGCTATGGTTCCAAAAGTGTACAAGGTGTGGAATGAGAAAGAGAGAAGAGAATAAAAGAAAGCCTGAAGGGCTGAATCTCTTCCCCTTTTATATCTAACCTAATTGATTTAGATCTAAAATAAAAATAATAAAATCTAAACCCTAAATATCATGTTTTGTTTTAATAATAATGAAAATAAAATAAAATAACTAAATTAACTAAAGCTACGAGCCATTCTTCATATTCCAAATACAGGCTACTGGCGCTAAACGCCAGGCTTGGCATTTAGTGCCGCTGAGGCAGAAAGGATTTGTGAGTTGCTGTCTTCCTGGCACTAAATGCCAGACTCGGTGTTTAGTGCCACTAGCATGTGATTCTGGAACATTTTATGAAGCACCTGATGCTAAACACCGGGTCGTGGCGTTTAGCACCAACTCAACAGAAGGTTTGCACGCAGCACGAGATGCCTGGCGCCAAACGCCAGGTAGCAGCGTTTAGCGCCAGCTCAATAGAGTCAAATTTTCTCCTTTTTCTTCTGCACGAACTCTGTTAAACTCGCCTGAATTTTTTCTGAAATAAATAGAACCACAATGCACTTCAAAGTAGCATCCAAATAGGCTTCAAACACTAAAATCTCAATAAAACTCAATAAATTCATATCTAAAATACTAAGAAAAATATAGAAAAGATGCTCATGCATCACAACACCAAACTTAAATTGTTGCTTGTCCTCAATTAATTGAAAATAGTATGAACCAGAGAAGTGAGGTTGCTTACGAATTGAGTTTCAATTAAGCTCATGTCTATTCTCTGAGTGGGGTTAATGACTCTGTGATCTTGAACAGTTTCGACATCTACTATTTTTTAAAGTTCAGGAATGTTGATATCCTTCAGAACTAGAATTTGGATAATATTATGAATTCTCTTCTTTTTAACCTCTGATTAATCCTTGAACACAGCATTTTCTTTTTTTTCTTTGGTGCTTTGCACCTTAAGCCTAGTCATGACTCTAAATATTTTGTCTCAAGATTTACTTGACATAAAAACACCACAAGAACTTAACTGGGGAACTCTTTGAGTTTTGATTTTTCTTTTGAATTTTCTGAATCAGTGGTGCTCAGAGCCTTTGGCATACTCTTTATTTGCACTTGGCTTTGACTCTAAGGGCTCTGTCTCAAGCTTTACTTGACATATTCACACCACAAACATATGGCTAGGAAAACAATTCTTTTGAGCTTTTACTTCAAGGATTAATTTCATGTTTAATTTAGAGAATTCATAATACTTCTCTAAATTTTTGTACCTTAAGAATTAACACCCTTAACTCCATGATCAAATATGCACTATTCTTTTCATGCATCCAAAACAACAGATAAATAAGACAACTCAGAATATAAACTCAAGTTCTCATGCATTATATCACTTCTTTTTCTTTTGAATTCAAGATCAATGGGTGATACATGAGACAATTTTTCAAACTGAAATTAAAATACTAAAATACTTACTAAAACTAGAAAAATAAAAAATGCTAAAAGTCATGCAAAGGATTGAAAATAAATAATAGAAAACAGGAAATAGTAAAATTAAAGCAAAAATAAGGAAATAACATAAAAGAACTCAACCACCTTAGTCGTCCTTGTGGCTACCTTCTCCCTCTGATGGAGCTCCTAGGAATCCTCCCCACCATCCGAAGTCGTGCCTCATCTGCTGCTCCTCCAAAAGCTGCTGCAGAAGAGCAGTGTAGCCCTCATGACTCACTCTCAACTGATCAATGGAGGAGGTCAGCTGCTGCCAATACTCCTGTGGAGGAAAATACTGTCCTTGAGGTATCACTGACTGCTCTAGCTGAGGTGGGGGAACTGGCTCCTCCCTCGGAGCTCTAGCATACTCCCGAGCATACTTCATGGTCATTTTAGAGATGGGCCTCTCTATGGAGATGAGTGTATCATGCTCAATACGCACTCTCGCAGCATCGTAAAGGCGATAAATAAGGTGCGGGAATGCCAGCTTGGCGTGGGTGGAGGCATTAAAAGTAATGCTATAGATCTCCTGTGGAATCACCCACTCCACCTCTACCTCATTCCCAAGCTTGATACAGTAGATCATCACTGCTCGGTCTATATTAACCTCAAAATGGTTGCTCGTCGGGATGATGGAGCGCTGCATGAACTCCAACCATCCTCGAGCAACTAGCCACAAATCATGCCACCCTAAATGGTAATGCTAGCCCTCAGAGTTGATCCTCCATTGAGCTCCCGGAAGGTATATATATCCAAGTATCTAGTTCGACCTCCAGTCTCTACTGATCCTCTCAGTATAGGAATGAGGATCCTCTCCAGTCTGTGGCAATTGGAGCACCTCTCTCACCTTCTGCGGACCAAACTCTAGGGTCCGCCCTCTAACCATAGTGCGCCAGTTCTTGGGGTTGAGGTTTACGCCTTTCACATGCTTGTTTATGACCCAAGCAATGGCATAGATCTCTTGGACCATCAGTTTGCCAACCTCAGTAACTGGGTTACATAGTGTGTCCTAGCCACTCCTCTAGATCTCAGCCTGAATCTCCGGATACTCGTCCGGCTTAAGGTCAAACCAGACTTCCGATAACCTTCTTCCTCCCAGTGATCTCATAAAAGTGCTCCTCATGCACTTTGGAGCTAAATCGGTTCGAATCAAAAGGACCGATTACTGGAACTTTCTCTTTTCTCTTCCTAGAGGAAGACTCTCCGATTTTGGCTGCCATCCAGAAAGATCAATAAAAAAGAAAAGAAGTGTGGCCACACCAAACTTAAAATATTTGCTCGTCCGCGAGCAAAGAAAAAGAAAATAAAGAAAATAAGAAAGTAGATGGTGGTAGTGGATAGAGAAGAAAATTAAAGAAAATAGTAGCGAATGGGGGGTAAAAAATATGGGAAATATTAAAATAAAATAGAGGAGGAGTATGAGTATTGAAAAGAAGTAAGTGATTAGGGTTGGAAGGGTTAAAGAAAGAAAAGAAGGGATGAATTTGTTTGTTGAATGTGGAATGTGGGTAAAAATTTGGGTGTATATATAGGATGGTGAGAGGGGGTTTGGTTGGGATGGGAGGGGGTTGGGTAAAAATTTAATGGAGATTTGATGAGGTTGTATGGGAAGGAGAGATTTTGGGGGTTGGGTGGGGATTGGTGGAATGGAAGGTGGGTTGGTAGGGAAAGGTGAAGGGAAACAGTTAGAATGGGGAGGGAGGAGTTAATAGAATTGAGAAATATGAGGAGTGGGGAGTGGTGTGGAGTCCATGGTTATTCTCTTTTCAAAATTCAAATCCCTTTTTTTTCACCGCTAGTGAGTCCCCCCCCCCTTTTTTTTTCTTTTTTTGAGGATGAAGCTGTTCATGCGTACGTACACAAGTCCATGAACACGCATGCCTGAGGGAGAGAGTAGTTTGTGCGTACGCACAGTGGTGTGCGTACGCACCCGGTAGAGAGGATGTAGATTTTGGTCCTTCTTCTGGCGCTAAATGCCAAATGCCCTCGTTTGGCACTGTGTGGACAGAGAGGACTTCACATTGTCTAGCCACCATGACACTAAACACCCAGCTTGGCGTTTAGCACCACTGAGACAGTGGCAATTTCTTGGGTTACGTGCTCCTCGGCGCTAAACGCCCAGCCTGGTGTTTAGCGCCACATCCATAGTGGGCTTCCTTAAATTACGTGCCTTGTGGTGCTAAACGCTAGGTCGGAGAATTTAGCGCCATGCCTCTACTAACTTACCTTGAAGTTTGTGCCCTCCTAGTGCCAAATGCCAGGTCTGATGTTTAGTGCCAGTGCCCCCGAATAGAATTCTCCTCAGAGTGTATTGTTTTTTCTTCTGATTCCATCTGTTCCTGTTTTCAACATTTTGCAGGACCAAAACACACATAAAAAGCATGAAAACTATAGAAAAATAGAAGAAAATAATCAACACCAAAATTAAAATAATTGTAAAACTAAGGATACAGATAGTTGGGTTGCCTCCCAACAAGCGCTTCTTTAACGTCACTAGCTTGACGGTCAATGACGAACTGATTTTCTGCTAGTAAAGAAATTCACAAATAAATTCTCGTTGTAAGTATAGTTTCTAAACCAACAGAGAATCCTTTCGTACAAAGTTTGGTTGTCACAAGTAACAAACCCCTAATAAAATTGATAACCGAGTATTTAAACCTCGGGTCATCTCTCAAGGAATTGCAGGGAGGTGTATTTATTATTGGTTATGGAAGATTTTTTTTTTGAGGTTTTTGAATAATTAACAGGAAAAGTAAATTGCAAGAATTAAAGTAATAACTAATAAAGTTCTTAGCAAGGTATGAAAACTGGAAATCCTATCCTAGTTATCCTTATCAATTGTGATGAGAATTATTCATTACTCCCACTTAGTTAACCCTTACTAAATAAAGGAAAGTCAAGTGGACTAATCAATTTGATTCCTCAAGCCCTAGTCAACTCCTAAAGAAAGACTAGCTTTAGAGGGATCTAAATCAACCAGCAAATTCTAATTATCAATCAACAAAGGAGTTTGATAACTCAAGTGTCACCAATTAATCAATTCAAGCTAAGAACATAAAAAGATAAATTAAAATCATAAATCTGAAATACCTCAAATTGCATTAAATAGAAATTAAATTCTAACATGAAGAGTTCATAAGCCAATTTGGCAACATAAGTAATTAGCAAGTGAAATAGAGAAACCAAAATACTAGAATAAATAAAAGTAGAAGAGAAACTAAATTAAAGGAACATTGAACCTGGAATGGAGAAGGAATGAACCTAAAACTAAGAGAAATCCTAAATCCTAAAACCTAGAGAGAGGAGAGAGCCTCTCTCTCTAGAAAACTACATCTAAAACCTAAAATTATGTGAATGAGAAGTTGTATGTATGAATGGATGGATTTCCCCACTTTATAGCCTCTAATCTGTATTTTCTGGGCCGAAAACTGGGTCAAAAACAGTCCAGAAATCACCCCCAGCGATTTCTGATACGTCCAGCACGCGGCAAAGTCACGCGTACGCATCGTCCACTCATACGCGTGGATTGAATTTTCTCTAGGTCACGCGTATGCGTGATCTACGCGTGTGCGTTGCCTATCTTCGAGGAAGCTATGACAAATTATATATTATTGTGAAGCCCCGGATGTTAGCTTTCCAACGCAACTAAAACCGCCTCATTTGGACCTTTGTAGCTCAAGTTATGATCGATTTAGTGCGAAGAGGTCAGGCTGGGCAGCTCAGCAATTCCTTCAGTTTCTTGTATTCCTTCCACTTTTGCATGCTTCCTTTCCATTCTCTAAGCCATTCCTGCCCTATAATCTCTGAAAACACTTAACACACATATCATGGCATCGAATGGTAATAAGAGAGGATTATAATTGGTAAAATTTAAGAGAAACGAAGCATGTTTTCAATCATAGCACAAAATTAGGAAGGAAAATGTAAAACCATGCATTTTGTATGAATAAGTGTATAAAAGATTGATAAAATCCACTCAATTGAGCACAAGATAAACCATAAAATAGTAGTTTATTAGTCAATTCTGATAAGTCAACAGATAAGCGGACCTCTGACGATCAATCTCACCTCCAAGATAGTGCTTCAGCCTCTGGCCGTTAACAGTGAACCTCCTATCCGGGTTCTCTTCCTGGAGCTCTACATGACCAAACTGAGATACTCTAGTCAGCACAAACGGTCCTGACCACCGGGACTTCAGCTTCCTGGAAAAGAGCTTGAGCCTTGAGTTGAAAAATAAGACTTTTTGGACTGGTTCAAATGCTCTGATGGCTATTTTCTTATCATGTTACACCTTTGTCTTCTCTTTATAGAGCTTAGCATTCCCATAAGTTGAATTTCTGAATTCATCAAGCTCATTCAGTTGAAGGAGTCTCTTTTCTCCCATAGCTTTGGCATCAAAGTTCGGGAACTTTATTGCCCAATATGCTCTGTGCTCCAACTCAATTGGCAAGTGCCAGGCTTTACCATAGACTAACTGATACAGAGACATGCTGATAGGAGTCTTGAATGCCGTTCGGTATGCCCAGAGAGCATCATCATGCTTCCTAGTCCAATCCTTCCTTGAAGTACTAACAGTCTTTTCCAGAATCCTCTTGAGTTCTCTGTTAGAGATCTCAACCTGTCCACTTGTCTGAAGGTGATAAGGAGTTTCTACTTTATGACGAACTCCATACCTTTGAAGAAGTAAGTCCAACTGTTTATTGCAGAAGTGGCTTCCTCCATCACTAATTAGTGTCCTTGGGACACCAAACTGGCTGAAAATATATCTTTGAAGAAAGCTCAACACCACTTTGACATCATTGGTGGATAAGGCCACTGCTTCCACCCACTTGGACACATAATTAACTGCCACCAGAATATAAGTGTTTGAGTGTGAGGGTGGAAAAGCCCCATGAAGTCAATACCCCACACATCAAACAACTTAATCTCTAGTATTCCTTGCTGCGGAATCTCATGGTTGTATGGAAGATTTCCAGCTCTTGTCACAGTTCCTCACAAAATCCCAAGCATCTCTAAAGAGAGTTGGCCAATAAAAATCACTCTGAAGGACCTTAGTAGCCATCCTCTCACCACCGAAGTGGCCACCATACTCGGAACCATGACAATGCCAAAGAATTGATAAACCCTAATTTTGTGATTTATCTTGTACTTAATTTGAGGGATTTTGTCAACTTTTCTTACATTTATTCAATGAAATAGCATGATTTTGTAATTCTTCCTAAATTTGTGCTTAAGTGTGAAAACATACTTTTTAGGCCTTAAAATAGCTAAATTTAACTCACTTTAATTCCATTCAATACCTTGATATGTTTGTTAAGTGATTTCAGGTTTAGAAGGCAAACATTGGATTGAATGAATGAAGAAAAAGCATGTAAAAATGGAAAACCCATGAAGAAATGAAGGAATCGCAAAGCTGTCAATCCTGACCTCTTCATACTTAATCGATCATAACTTGAGCTACAGAGGTCCAAATGAGGCGGTTCTAGTTGCGTTGGAAAGCTAACATCTGAGGGCTTCAAAATGATATAAAATTTTCTATAGTTTCCTTGTAGTTATGCGATGCAAACGCGTCCTCCACGTGCACACTTCGCAGGACCAGTGTGGACCATTTTGGGTAAAACGTGGCCAGCGATTTCTGAGGCATTTTGGGCCCAATCCAACTCATTTCTGATGCTATTGAACCCAAGGATTGAGGGGGGGGGGATAATGAACCAAGTAGTCATAGTAGAGTTTTCATCATGTTTTAGGGTAGAATTCTAGAGAGAGAAGCTCTCCATGCTCTCTAGAATTTAGGATAGTTTATGTTTAATTTTCTTATATTCAACTTTTAATTCTTGTTTTGATCTAGTTTTCCCTTTTAATTTCTTGTTGTTACATCTCTATTCCTCTAGTTCTTGTTGTTAATTTCCTTATTTTTTTGTTTTATGTTCATGCACTCTTGTTGGATCTACCTTTCTTTTAATGCAATTTTATGTTTTCATGTTTCTTTTATGTTGATCTTAGTTGCTATTATTGATTTCTTGCTTATGTTAGTTATGGGTTTCACTAATTCTTGCATTTTGTGATGTTTACTTTTATTGCACACTAGGTGTTTGATAAAATGCTTTCTCTAGTTATTGAGTAGTTTTCTTGACTCTTGGCCTAGGCTACGGGAATTGAGTGACCTTGAGTCATCGGGTCTCATTGAATTGGTGATTTGAGAACTTTATATGGTCAATTTGATATCCATTGACACTAACCAACTATTAAGCTAATTAATAGCTAGGTTGGGACTTATGGTTGATGTTGATCAAGCCTATTTGACGTACTTCAAGCTTAGGAGTAGACATTACGTACTTAAAGCTTTTAGAGGTAGACTTAATGGGTTGGTCCCTTATAATTATCAATGTATAGTTTGTAGACAAGGATGGTGATCTCAATTACCTAAGTCTAGCCAAGATTTCTTTCCATTTCTTTTATTTGTTCTTGTTATTTACTTCATTGCTTTTATATTTCCTTGCCAATTACAAATCAAACCCCCTTGTTCTTCATAGCCAATAATTGAGCACTTCATTGCAATTCCTTGTGAGACGACCCGATGTTTAAATACTTCGGTTAATTTGTATTGGTGTTTGTACTTGTGATAACTCAAATTTTTTATGTGAGAATTGTTTGTTGGTTTGGAGCTATACTTACAATGAAGTTCTTGTTTCTATAAGAGGAATTCTAGACCGACACGACAATTTTCTCAATATCAAGAATCTGCTGTGTTTCCTAATATGAGACACAACGCCAGATAATACCATCTGAGCATCTCTTGAAAAGATAAAGTTCTTTCCACAAGAAGTACTTAGCATCATTTAAAAGCTTTTTAACTTGTTTAGTGTACTCCTTAGGGATGAACCGCATGGCCTTGTAATTTGCAATATCCGCAAACCACGAAGCCCTTTGAATCGCAAAGAGTTACTCATCCGGAAAGGTCTCAGTCATAGGAGTGGGATGTTGCATTCCCTCTTTAGGATCAATCGTGGAAAGATGGTAAGCCATTTAATTCTTTGACCCTTTCCTATCTCTAATTTCAACATCAAACTCCTGAAGAAGGAGCACCCACCTGATCAATCTTGGTTTAGCATCTTGTTTGGTTAGAAGGTACTTAAGAGCAGTATGGTCAGCAAAAACAATAACCTTAGAACCAATTAAATAGGACCTAAACTTGTCAAATGCATAAACTACAGCTAATTACTCTTTTTCTATAGTTGTATAATTCTTTTATGCGTCATTTAACACACTGCTAGCATAGTAAATGACGTGCATAAGCTTGTCTTATCTCTATCCCAAGACAGCCCCAATAGCATGATCATTGGCATCATACATCAATTCAAATGGTAAATCCCAGTTAGGAGGAGCTATGATGGGAGCAGAAACAAGTCTAGCTTTCAGAGTTTCAAAGGCATGCAAACAATCATCATCCAAATAAAAAGGAATGTGCGCAACCAAGAGGTTGCTCAAGGACTTGGCAATTTTAGAAAAATCCTTTATAAATCTTCTATAAAACTCTGCATGTGCCAAGAAACTCCGGATTGCCTTTGCACTAGTGGGTGGTGATAATTTTTCAATTACCTCCACCTTAGCTTTATGAATACATATTCCTTTACTTCAAATCCGGTGCCCAAGAACAATACCTTCAGTTACCATAAAATGACATTTTTCCAATTCAAAACAAGGTTTGTTTCTTGGCACCGTTTTAAGACCAAGAAAATGTGTCTCAGGCAAGAATCAAAAGAATTACCAAATACAGAAAAATCATCCATAAATATCTCAATAAAATTTTTAACCATATCAGAAAATATGGAAAGCATGCACCTCTGAAAAGTTGATAGAGCATTACACAGTCCAAACGGCATCCTCCGGTAAGAAAATACACCAAAGGGGCATGTGAATGCCGTCTTCTCTTGTTCTTAAGGGTCCACTGCAATCTGATTATAGCAAGAATAACCCTCTAGAAAATAATAAAATGCATGTCTAGCTAACCTCTCAAGAACATGATCAATGAAAGGCAAGGGGAAGTGATCCTTCCTTGTTGCACTGTTGAGCCTCCTGTAATCAATATACATACGCCACCTCGTAATGGTTCTAGTAGGAATAAGCTCATTCTTCTCATTCTTGACCACTGTCACCCCTCCTTTCTTGGGAACCACTTGTATAGGACTTACCTATGGACTGTTGGTGCGGAATTTATAACCATAAACTAACCGGCAAGTGCACCGGGTCGTACCAAGTAATACCTCAAGTGAATGAGGGTTGATCCCACGAGGATTGATGGACTAAGCAAAAATAGTTGAGTAATTTACTTAGTAAGACAAATAGAAAATGATGTTTTGAGAGTTCAATTACATCAAACAGTAATTCAGAGAATCAGAAAACATGCGGTAAATTGAGGTGAAATATATATGGAGAAAACAGTTAAGGCTACAGAGATATCTATCTTCCGGATTGACTTTTCTTACTAACTATTTTAATCATACAAGATTCAATCCATGCCAAATTATATGTGACTAAACCCTAATTTCATAGACCTTTTTAGTCTCCTCTAACTTTCATCAACAACCAATTCCTTGGTCACTTGATTCCAATCAGAGGGTTAAGTTCAATTCTAGTTTATATGCCACAGAAACCCTAATTACCCAAATATAAGAGGATTATATGTCACGTATCCCGTTAAGTCTAGATAATTAGAAATTTAGGAGAATTTGTTTTCAAGCTGTTGTTCTAGTAAAGAGTTTTTCCAAGTTATACAAGAACTCAATTAGAACAAGGGTCATACTTCCGTTTCACCTAAATTCATAAAATAAAGAACGAAAACAATTCTTGAAACAGAAATCAGTACATGAATAAAAATAGAAAAGTAATAGTATCAATCCATACAATAGACAGAGCTCCTAACCTTAACAGTGGAGGTTTAGTTGCTCATGGTTCAGAGAGAAAACAAGGATTCTGAAAAACTGTAAAGTGCGGAATGAGGTAGAAGAGAAGAGAAGAGCCCGAAGGGCCGATTCTTTTTCCTTTTTATATCTAATCCTAATGAATGTAAAATATATTTTCTAAAACTAAATAATATCTTTTCCTATTTGTAATTAAAATAAAGTTTAATCAAAATAATTAAGGAATCACGTGCTGGCTCATTAGGGAGAAGGGGACCACTCCAAACTCCAAAGCTGGCACCTAACTTCACAAAAGTGAAGTTAGGCATGGGTGATGCAACACCAAGGAAAAGGTATGTGTTTCTTCCGGCGCCTAACTTGAAGAATTCCAAGTTAGACGCCACCAAGACCATACAGCTGGAAGAGAAGTGTATACTATTATATATCGTTGGAAAGCTTTGGAAGTTAGCTTTTCAATGCCGCTAGAATCATGTCAATTAGATCTCTGTAACTCATGTTATTCCTATTTGAGTACAAGGAGGTCAGGGTTGACAGCATCATCCACTTTCTTCTCTTCTTCTACAAAAACTCTGTCAAATCCATCCGAATGCTATCTAAAATAAACAAAATTGTACACAACTCAAAGTAGCATTCATAGTGGCTAAAAGATATTTAAATCTTGATTAAACTCAACAATTTGAATGCAAATTCACTAGGAAAAGATAGGAAAGATGCTCACGCATCACAACACCAAACTTGAATTGTTGCTTGTCCTCAAGCAACCAAAACTAATATAGGCTTAGGTTGTGAATTTGCTTGAGAAGTGAGTGTTCAATTAAGCTCCTGTATCCTCTTAAAGTGGGGTTTATACACTGCAATCTTGAATAGTTTTGGCATCTCACTATCCTTTGAATCAGAGGAATGTCACTGTCATTCGGAATTAGAATCCGGATAATATTATGAATTCTCTAATCTTTTTACTTCGGATTAATCCTTGAACACAGAAAATTTTCTTTAATTCTCTTTTCTTTGATGCTTTGCACCTTGAGCCTAGCCGTGACTTTAAATGCTTTGTCTCAAGCTTCACTTGACACAAAAACACCACAAACACTTAACTGGGTAACTCTCTTTAAGTTCTGATTTTTCTTTCAGTTACTCTTAGAAAGTGGTGCTCAAAGCCTTTAGCATACTCTGTTAAATGCACTTGATCTCGACTCTTAGTGCTCTGTCTCAAGGATTACTTGACACATTTACACCACAAGCATATGACTAGGAAAATAACTCTTTGAGCTTTTAATCATGTCTGACCTCCCTAGTCATTGATACTCAAAGTCTTGGACCTTGCTTTTATTTTTCTTTTGCTGTTTCTTTTGCTTCAAGAATTAAGCTTTTGTTTACTTCAGAGAATTCATAATAGTTCTCTAAATTCCTGTTCCTCATACATCAACATCCTTTGATTCAAATTCAAATATGCACAGTTCATGTCATGCATTTAGAATCACAAAGAATACCACCATATTTAAGTAAATAAGACCACTCTTTGATATAAACTCTATTTCTCATACAATACATCTTTTTCTTTTTCTTTTCTTTTGAATTCAAGTTTAGTGAGCGATACATGAGAAATATCTTCAATTAAAAGATAAATAACTGAAATTTCAAAATAACAGAATTAAACTAGAACCTAGGACTCAAAATTACTAAAGATCATGCAGACATTCAAGTAAAATAGCAGAAAATAGGAATATAACATATTAAGAATGGAAGACAATATAGAATGAAAGAAACTCAACCACCTCAGTTATCCTAGTAGCCATCTCATTCTTCAAGCTGTGCTCCTCTATGAAGATGATTCGACTCCCTTTGGTACCATTAAAATAAACAGAAAAGTCACAAGCGAAGCGAAAACACTAAACTTAAAAGTTTGCTTGTCCTCAAGCAAAGAAAAACTGAAAACAAGCAGGGACATAAACAGTGCACGGATGAGTAAGAACAAAAATTATTACAGAAGAAAAAGAAAATAATAAAAAGACAAGAGAGGTTAAAATTAATATATATATATATATATATCGGTATTTATTTATGTATTATTATTATTATTATTATTATTATTATTATTATTATTATTATTATTATTATTATTATTATTATTATTATTATTATAAAGAGGGGGTCACATATGGTTACATTGGAGTGGGGTATGTATATGGAATGGGAGGGGGGTATGATCTATATATCAAGGTTCTGAAAACCGAATCGGTCATCGAACCGCTTTAACTATTGGTTCACTGGTTCAAAGGTTCAACCGGTTCGACCGTAGTTGAACCGAAAAAATCGTTTTATAATAAAATAATAAATAAAATATAAATAAACAGATTAAAACATAATTATAATTTAATGTAAATCTTAAAATATCATTCAAATTAAAAGTATTATATAAACCATAATGTTAGGATCTCATTCAAATACAAACTCAAAAGTCAAATAATAAAAACAACCAATCAAACATAAAATGCCAACATTCAACTGATCCAAGTTTGTCATCAATCATCAAAATCCGCCATAACTTGCTACAGATTTTCTTCGTGGATATCATCATAATTTCCACTACTTGGACCAGAAAAATCAAATGGTGCAGTATAAAATGTACTACTACTACCACCACCGCCACCACCACCTTGATCTAAATTAGCATCAATCTCATCTAACAAAATATATAACACATTATCAATAAATTAAAGATTAAAACTATTGTAAAACATTCATGATGCACTTGCATCATCCAATTTAGAACAAATTAAAGTCTCCACTATCAATAAATTAAAGATTAAAGCTATTGTAAAACATTCATGATGCACTTGCATCATCCAATTTAGGCCAAATTAAAAGCTCCACTGCAATTGATTCAAGCCTACTTGAAAATTCATACCCACCTAGGGATGGAGTTTTCGGTGAAGCTGCTACTGCTTACATGCAAAAAATTATTAATTTCTTAGTCCCAAATGGGTCACCACTACTTGCTAATATATATCCTTATTTTGCTTATGCTAATGATCAAACAAATATACAATTAGAATATGCTATTTTTAATCAACAAGATAACAATGATGTTGGGTACCAGAATTTGTTTGATGCTATGTTGGATTCAACATATGCTACTTTGGAGAAAATATGTGCAAATAATTTGCAAAATGTTGTGTCTGAGAGTGGCTGGCCATGTTTTGGTGGAGTTGGAGCTTTAATTCAAAATGCAGGTACTTACTATCAAAATTTGATTAATCACAGTTCAGTTCAGGAACTTCAGTTGAATCAGTTCACAGTTTGAGTTGACAGAACCTTGGTTCACACTTCACACTTCACAGAAAAATAAAATACCAGTAAATCACATAGTTAATAAAAAAAATTACCTAGAACTAGAAGCTAGAAGAATCAAACAATTATTCAATCATAGCTAAAAAAAATTATTCACAGAGGTTCACACTTCAGTAAATCAGTAAATCAGTTCACACTTCAGTAACTTCAATACTTCACAGTTCACAGAGCTTCATAGAATCAACCAATGGTTCAATATAGTTAATTAAAAAATTTACCTAGAAGCTAGAAGAAGCCTTCAACAGAGCATGCAAGAGGGAGACAGTTTCACCGAGTGACCAAGACAAGGAAGCGTGGCTGCGCGATGGGCTTTGAACGGGACAGAGCTAGGTTGCGCGAAGAAGGAAGGTTGCAATGGTTGCGTGATGGAGGAAAGTTGCGATCGATGGCTGCTGCGCGATGGAGGGAAAGTGAGCGAACAGACAGTGGCTGCTCGAAGGAACGACGGCGGCGGCACGAGGCAGTGGCTGGTTGGAGGTGAGGGACGGCCAGGAGCTCGATTGAGAGGAACCCTGCCCTGGACTGAGTCTGTGTTAGAGAGGCAGAGCATTCTAGAATGAGTGGAAGAATGTGGATCTGGACATCTGAGTTAGGGCTAAGCCAAGTGCAGCAGCTAAAAGCCTGAAACAACAACGTGTGAATACCCACTCAAAAAACCGGCCGGGTCACGGTTCGGTTCGACCGACCAGTTCACCGGTTCAATTTGCGGTTTTTGAAATCTACGGTTTTGGCATTAGTTCGAGTTATTTTTCTTAGCGGTTCACGGTTCAACCAGTTCGATCGGCCGGTCCGAATCAATTTTCAAAAGCTTATATATATTTGGGCTTTTGGTCAAAGGGGCATGGGGATGTATTGATGGGATCACGGGTTGAATGGTGAAGGGCTGGGTCATGGATTTGGGAAAGGGGAATAAATGGGGAAAGAAAGAAAGGAAAAGGGAATATATGGGAAGGAAAGCTATGAGGAATCCCAAGTGATTTGGTTGGGAAATTCGTGGGATTTGGTGTATATGGTTAAAGGGTATAATGAAGCTAGCGCCTAACTTCATGATATTGAAGTTAGGAGTGCCACCCCCCGAATGCACTAAGTAGCCCTGGCGCCTAACTTGGTGCCAACCAAGTTAGGCGTGAATATAATTTTTTTTTTGAGTGGCTGGCGCCTAACTTTAATAACTCAGTGCCTAACTTCATATGCTTCTCTCCCCCATGGTACCTAACTTGAAGCATGTTTTTCACCTGGCGCCTAACTTGAGAATGGCGAAGTTAGGCGCCACCCCTCTCGAAACATTCTTCCAAAATCAGCTTATATATGGTGCCTAACTTCAAAAAGTGAAGTTAGGCGCCAGCCAGTCCGAAACCAGCTTCTCCAAGGTGTCTAAAACTCTGTCTTCATGCATCTGATTTTGTTCTAATCACTCTGCATGATCAAAATACACATAAAACAAAGGAAAAACAATATAAAATAAAACAAAACTAATGAAATAAAAATAAAAATATCAAGATAAAATTCAAACTTAAGGATACGAAAATATCGGGTTGCCTCCCGACAAGCGCTTCTTTATCGTCACTAGCTTGACGGTCAGCTCCTCTAAGGAGGAGGATCATAGGGACTCAGCTCTTCACCCTCACTGTGAACTTCTTTTCTGTGCCCCCATTGATCAACTCTATATGCTCAAGAGACAAGATTCTGTTCACTGTATGAGGCAGGATTGGGCATGTAGTGAATACCACCTTCATTCTTGGGGAGAAGTCTTCAATGGGAATCTTTTTGTTTCTCCATCCCCTGGGTACTTTCTTCTTTTTGGGAACCTCCTCCTTGGTGGATGATGCCTTCCCGACACCAAACTTAGGTTTGATGTCAGGGAAATTTTGTTGATGGTTACCAAAGGAGGTTTGAGCTGCAGATTCTGTTGAGCATCATCAGGGGTTCTTGAAGGTTTGGATTAATAAGCTTAGTCTGCATGCACCTCGCCTCTTCACCTGCTAAATGCATATCTTTGAAGACATGAAAGACCAGTTGCTCATTATCCAGTCTAAGCACTAATTCACCGACTTCTACATCAATTAAAGCTCTCTCAGTGGCTAGGAAAGGTCTTCCTAGGATTATAGAGGCATTCTCATCCTCCCATGTGTCAAGAATCACAAAATCTGCTAGAAGAAAGAACTTACCCACTTTGATCAAGATATTCTCCACTAATCCATATGCAGGCTTTATAGATTTTTCTGCCATCTGTAATGCTATCCTTGTGGGTTGTACCTCTTGGATTTGCAATTTTTTCATCACAGACAAGGGCATTAGATTTATACTTGCACTCAGATCACATAGGACTTTCTCAAAGGTGGTGCTCCCAATGGTACATGGAATTTGAAAGCTCCCTGGATCTGGCATCTTCCTTGGTAAGTTGTTCTGAATTATGGCACTACATTTTTTAGTCAAGACCATTATCTCATCTCCCTTTAAAGGCTTCTTCTTTGACAACAACTCCTTCATGAACTTGACATAGAGAGGAATTTGCTCCAAAACTTCAGCAAAAGGAATATTAATTTGTAACTTTCTGAAAACTTCCAAGAACTTTGAAAAATTCTTGTCCTTGGTCTCTTTTTGAAGTCTCTGAGGATATGGCATTGGTGCACGAAATTGTGATCATCAACAATGGCGCCAAAGGACTTAGAGCTCTTAAATGTGAATCACACTTTGTCACAATTCCGCACAACTAACCAGCAAGTGCACTGGGTCGTCCAAGTAATAGACCTTACGTGAGTAAGGGTCGATCCCACGGAGACTGTCGGCTTGAAGCAAGCTATGGTCACCTTGTAAATCTCAGTCAGGCGAATTCAGATGGTGATGGAGAATTGATAATTAAAAGATAAAATAAAACATAAAATAAGATAAAGATAGAGATACTTATGTAATTCATTAGTAGGAATTTCAGATAAGCGTATGAAGATGCTTTACTCCTCCTGAACCTCTGTTTTCCTATTTCCTTCTTCCAATCATTCATATTCCTTTCCATGGCAAGCTTTATGTTGGGCATCACCGTTGTCAATGGCTACTTCCCGTCCTCTCAGTGAAAACGTTCCAAATGCGCTGTCACCGCACGGCTAATCATCTGTCGGTTCTCGATCATGCTGGAATAGGATCCATTGATCCTTTTGCATCTGTCACACGCCCAACAATCGCGAGTTTGAAGCTCGTCACATTCATCCCTTCCCAGATCCTACTCAGAATACCACAGACAAAGTTTAGACGTTCCGAATCTCAGAAATGGCCGCCAATAATTCTAGCCTATACCACGAAGGTTCCAATCTTAGATTAGAAACCCAAGAGATACACATTCAAGCTTGTTTGCATGTAGAATGGAAGTGGTTGTCAGTCACGTGTTCATAGGTGAGAATGGTGATGAGTGTCACATAATCATCACATTCATCATGTTCTTGGGTGCGAATGAATATCTTGGAGAAGAAATAGACTTGAGTTGAATAGAAAAACAATAGTACTTGTATTAATTCATGAAGAACAGCAGAGCTCCACACCTTAATCTATGGTGTGTAGAAACTCCACCGTTGAGAATACATAAGAACAAAAAGTCTAGGCATGGCCGAATGGCCAGCCTCCCAAAGAGGGTTCAATCATCAAAACATGATTCAAAGATGAAAATACTATAGCAAAAGGTCCTATTTATAGAAAACTAGTAGCCTAGGGTTTACAGAAATCAGTAATTAATGCAGAAATCCTCTTCTGGGCCCACTTGGTGTGTGCTTGGGCTGAGCATTGAAGCTTCCATGTGTAGAGACTTTTCTTGGAGTTAAACGCCAGCTTTTGTGCCAGTTTGGGCGTTAAACTCCAGCTTTTGTGCCAGTTCCGGCGTTAAACGCTAGAATTCTTGAGTTGACTTGGAACGCCTGTTTGGGCCATCAAATCTCGGACAAAGTATAAACTATTATATATTGCTGGAAAGCCCAGTATGTCTACTTTCCAACGCAATTGAGAGTGTGCCAATTGGGCTTCTGTAGCTCCAGAAAATCCACTTCGAATGCAGGGAGCTCAGAATCCAACAACATCTGCAATCCTTTTTCATCCTCTAAATCAGATTTTTGCTCAGGTCCCTCAATTTCAGCCAGAAAATACCTGAAATCACAGAAAAATACACAAACTCATAGTAAAGTCCAGAAGAGTGATTTTTATTTAAAAACTAATAAAAATATAATAAAAAAACTAACTAAAATATACTAAAAACATACTAAAAACAATGCCAAAAAGCGTATAAATTATCCGCTCATCACAACACCAAACTTAAGTTGTTGCTTGTCCCCAAGCAACTAAAAATCAAATAGGATAAAAAAAAGAGAATATACAATGAATTCCAAAAACATCTATGAAGATCAGTATTAATTAGATGAGCGGGGCTTTTAGCTTTTTGCTTCTGAACAGTTTTGGCATCTCACTTTATCCTTTGAAGTTCAGAATGATTGGCTTCTATAGGAACTCAGAATCCAGATAGTGTTATTGATTCTCCTAGTTAAGTATGTTGATTCTTGAACACAGCTACTTTATGAGTCTTGGCCGTGACCCTAAGCACTTTGTTTTCCAGTATTACCACCGGATACATAAATGCCACAGACACATAACTGGGTGAACTTTTTCAGATTGTGACTCAGCTTTGCTAAAGTCCCCAATTAGATGTGTCTAGGGTTCTTAAGCACACTCTTTTTTTGCTTTGGACCTCGACTTTAACCGCTCAATCTTAAGTTTTCACTTGACACCTTCATGCCACAAGCACATGGTTAGGGACAACTTGGTCTAGCCGCTTAGGCCATGATTTTATTCCTGTGGGCCCTTCTATCCACTGATGCTTAAAGCCTTGGATCCTTTTTATTACCCTTGCCTTTTGGTTTAAAGGGGTATTGGCATTTTCTGCTTGCTTTTCTTTTTCTTTCTTTTTCTTTTCTCTTTTTTTTTCCTCTTCTCTTCTCTTTTTTTTTTTTGTGCAAGCTTTTCACTACTTTTTCTTGCTTCAAGAATCAATTTTATGATTTTTCAGATCATCAGATAACATTTTTCCTTTTTCCATCATTCTTTCAAGAGCCAACAATTTTAACATTCATAAACAATCAAATTCAAAAATATGCACTATTCAAGCATTCATTTAGAAAAACAATAGTATTGCCACCACATCAAAACAATTAAACTGTTTTAAAATTCGAAATTCATGCACTTCTTTTTCTTTTTCAATTAAAAACATTTTTCATTTAAGAAAGGTGATGGATTCATTTTCATTGATTTAAGGCATAGACACTTAGACACTAATGATCATGTAATAAAGACACAAACATAAATAAACATAAAGCACAATTTTCGAAAAATAGAAAATAAAGAACAAGAAAATTAAAGAATGGGTCCACCTTAGTGATGGCGGCTTGTTCTTCCTCTTGAAGATCTTATGGAGTGTTTGAGCTCCTCAATGTCTCTTTCTTGCCTTTGTTGTTCCTCTCTCATGGTTCTTTGATCTTCTCTAATTTCATGGAGGAGGATGGAATGCTTTTGGTGCTCCACCCTTAGTTGTCCCATGTTGGAACTTAATTCTCCTAGGGAGGTGTTGATTTGCTCCCAATAGTTTTGTGGAGGAAAATGCATCCCTTGAGGTATCTCAGGGATTTCATGAGGGGTTTCCTCATGCTCTTGTCCATGAGTGGGATCTCTTGTTTGCTCCATCTTTTTCTTAGTGATGGGCTTGTCCTCATCAATGAGGATGTCTTCCTCTATGTCAATTCCAACTGAATTGCAGAGGTGACAGATGAGATGAGGGAAAGCTAACCTTGCCATAGTAGAGGACTTGTCCGCCACCTTGTAGAGTTCTTGGGATATAACCTCATGAACTTCAACTTCCTCTCTAATCATGATGCTATGAATCATGATAGCCCGGTCTATAGTAACTTCAGATCGGTTGCTAGTAGGAATGATTGAGCGTTGGATGAACTCCAACCATCCCCTAGCCATGGGCTTGAGGTCATGCCTTCTTAGTTGAACCGGCTTCCCTCTTGAATCTCTCTTCCATTGAGTGCCCTCTTCACATATGTCCATGAGGACTTGGTCCAACCTTTGATCAAAGTTGACCCTTCTAGTGTATGGGTGTGCATCTCCTTGCATCATGGGCAAGTTGAATGCCAACCTTACATTTTTCGAACTAAAATCTAAGTATTTCCCTCGGACCATTGTAAGCCAATTCTTGGGGTCCGGGTTCACACTTTGATCATGGTTCTTGGTGATCCATGCATTGGCATAGAACTCTTAAACCATTAAGATTCTGACTTGTTGAATGGGGTTGGTGAGAACTTCCTAACCTCCTCTTCGGATCTCATGTCAGATCTCCAGATATTTGCCCTTTTTGAGCTTAAAAGGGACCTCAGGGATCACCTTCTTCTTGGCCACAACTTCATAGAAGTGGTCTTGATGTACCCTTGAGAGGAATCTCTCCATCTCCCATGACTTGGAGGTGGAAGCTTTTGCCTTCCTTTTCCTCTTTCTAGAGGTTTTTCTGACCTTTGGTGCCATTAATAGTTATGGAAAAATGAAAAAAAGCTTTAGCTTTTACCACACCAAACTTAGAAGGTTGCTCGTCCTCGAGCAAAAGAAGAAAGAAGAGAGTAGAAGAAGAAGAAATAGAGGAGATGGAGTGGGCTTAGTGTTTCGGCCAAGGGGGAGAAGTAGTGTGTATGTTTTGTGAAAATGAAGGAGTGAAGATGGGTTTATATAGGAGTGGAGGGGGTATGGTTCGGCCATTATGGGTGGGTTTGGATGGGTAAGTGGTTTGAATTTGAATGGTGAGGTAGGTGGGGTTTTATGAAGGATGGATGTGAGTGGTGAAGAGAATGGTGGAATTTGATAGGTGAGCGGTTTTTTGGGAAGAGGTATTAAGGTGATTGGTGAATGGGTGAAGAAGAGAGAGAGAGGTGGGGTAAGTGGGGATTCTGTGGGGTCCACAGATCCTGAGGTGTCAAGGATTTCTCGTCCCTACACTATGTGGCGTGCAAAACGCCCCTTTCTGCCAATCCTGGCGTTAAACGCCAGGCTACTGCCCATTTCTGGCATTTAACGCCAGCTTCTTGCCCATTCCTGGCGTTAAACGCCAGTCTGGTGCCCATTTCTGGCGTTAAACGCCCAGAATGGTGCCAGACTGGGCGTTTAACGCCCATTCTGCTACCCTTACTGGCGTTTAAACGCCAGTAAGTTTCTCCTTCAGGGTGTTCTGTTTTTCATTCTGTTTTTCCTTCTGTTTTTGCTTTTTCAATTGTTTTTGTGACTTCACATGATCATCAACCTATAGAAAAAATAAAAAATAGAAATTTAACATAGATAAGTGAAAATTGGGTTGCCTCCCAACAAGCGCTTCTTTAATGTCAATAGCTTGACAGTGGCTCTCATGGAGCCTCACAGATGTTCGGAGCAATGTTGGAACCTCCCAACACCAAACTTAGAGTTTGAATGTGGGGGTTCAACACCAAACTTAAAGTTTGGTTGTGGCCTCTCAACACCAAACTTAGAGTTTGATTGTGAGGGCTCTGTTTGACTTTGTATTGAGAAAAGCTCTTCATGCTTCCTCTCCATGATTACAGAGGGATATCCTTGAGCTTTAAACACAAGGGAGTCTTCATTCACTTGAATGATTAATTTTCCTCTGTCAACATCAATCACAGCTTTTGCTGTGGCTAGGAAGGGTCTGCCAAGGATGATAGATTCATCCATACACTTCCCAGTCTCTAGGATTATGAAGTCAGCAGGGATGTAATGGCCTTCAACTTTTACCAAGACATCCTCTACAAGTCCATAAGCCTATTTCTTTGAATTGTCTGCCATCTCCAGTGAGATTCTTGCAGCTTGTACCTCTATGATCCCTAGCTTCTCCATTATAGAGAGAGGCATGAGGTTTATGCTTGACCCCATATCACACAGAGCCTTTTCAAAGGTCATGGTGCCTATGGTACAAGGTATTGAGAACTTTCCAGGATCTTGTCTCTTCAGAGGTAATCTCTGCCTAGTCAAGTCATCCAGTTCTTTGATGAGCAATGGAGGTTCATCCTCCCAAGTCTCATTACCAAACAACCTGGCATTTAGCTTTATGATTGCTCCAAGGTACTTAGCAACTTGCTCTTCAGTAACATCTTCATCCTCTTCAGAGGAAGAATACTCATCAGAGCTCATGAATGGCAAAAATAAATTCAATGGAATCTCTATGGTCTCAGTGTGAGCCTCAGATTCCCATGGTTCATCATTAGGGAACTCCTTGGAGGTCAGCGGATGTCCATTGAGGTCTTCCTCAGTGGAGATCACTGCCTCTTCCTCCTCTCCAGGTTTGGCCATGTGAGACGTGTTTATGGCCTTGCACTCTTTCTTTGGATTCTCTTCTGTATTGCTTGGGAGAGTACTAGGAGGGAGTTCAATAATTTTCTTACTCAGCTGACCCACTTGTGCTTCCAAATTTCTAATGGAGGACCTTGTTTCAGTCATGAAACTTTGAGTGGTTTTAATTAGATCAGAGACAATGATTGCTAAGTCAGAGTGGCTTTGCTTAGAATTCTCTGTCTGTTGCTGAGAAGATGATGGAAAAGGCTTGCTATTGCTAAACCTGTTTCTTCCACCATTATTGTTGTTGAAACCTTGTTGAGGTCTCTGTTGATCCTTCCATGAGAGATTTGGATGATTTCTCCATGAAGGATTATAGGTGTTTCCATAGGGTTCTCCCATGTAATTCACCTCTTCCATTGCTGGGTTCTCAGGATCATAAGCTTCTTCTTCAGAGGAAGCTTCCTTAGTACTGCCTATTGCTGCTTACATTCTAGACAGACTTTGAGAAATCATATTGACTTGTTGGGTCAATATTTTATTCTGAGCCAATATGGCATTCAGAGTATCAATCTCAAGAACTCCTTTCTTCTGAGTTGTCCCATTACTCACAGGGTTCCTTTCAGAAGTGTACATTAATTAGTTATTTACAACCATTTCAATGAGTTCCTGAGCTTCTGCAGGCGTCTTCTTCAGATGAAGAGATCCTCCAGCAGAGCTGTCCAATGACATCTTGGACAGTTCAGACAGACCATCATAGAAGATTCCTATGATACTCCATTCTGAAAGCATGTCAGAAGGGCAACTTCTGATCAATTGCTTGTATCTTTCCCAAGCTTCATAGAGGGATTCACCTACCTTCTATCTGAAGGTTTGGACTTCCATTCTAAGCTTGCTCAATTTTTGAGGTGGAAAGAACTTTGCCAAGAAGGCATTGAGTAGCTTTTCTCAAGAGTTCAGGCTTTCTTTAGGTTGTGAATCCAACCATGTCCTAACTCTGTCTCTTACAGCAAAAGAAAAGAGCATAAGTCTGTAGACTTCAGGGTCAACCCCATTGGTCTTGACAGTGTCACAGATTTGCAAGAATTCAGCTAAGAACTGATGAGGATCTTCCAATGGAAGTCCATGAAACTTGCAATTCTGTTGCATTAGAGAAACTAATTGAGGCTTAAGCTCAAAGTTGTTTGCTCCAATGGCAGGGATTGAGATGCTTCTCCCATAGAAGTCGGGAGTAGGTGCAGTAAAGTCACCAAGCACCTTCCTTGCATTGTTGGCATTGTTGTTTTTGGCTGCCATGGTTTCTTCTTCCTTGAAAAGCTCTGTTAGGCCCTCTAAAGAGAATTGTTCTTTAGCTTCTCTTAGCTTTCTCTTCAAGGTCCTTTCAGGTTCAGGATCAGTTTGAACAAGTATGCCTTTATCTTTGTTCCTGCTCATATGAAAGAGAAGAGAACAAGAAAGTAGGGAATCCTCTATGTCACAGTATAGAGATTCCTTGAGGTGTCAGAGGAAAAGAAGAATAGAAGGAGGAGGTAGATAGAAGAGAATTCGAACATATAAAGAAGGATAGAGTTCGAATTGCACCTTGAAGAGGAGTGTTAGTCCCTTAAATAGAAGGATGTGAGAAGAGGGGAAGAATTTTCGAAAATAAATTAAAAAGATTTTGAAATAATAAAAAGAAATTTTAAAAATTTGATTGAGATTTTCGAAAATTAAGATTGGGAAGGAAATTAAGTGATTTTTGAAAAAGATTTTGAAATTAGAAATCAAAAAGATATGATTGAGAGTTAATTTTGAAAAAGATGTGATTGAAAAGATATGATTGAGAAGATATGATTGAGAAGATATGATTGAAAATCAAACTAAAAAGAGAAAGTTTTAAAATTAAAGTTGATTACTTGACTAACAAGAAATTAGAAGATATGATTCTAGAATTAAAACTTTTGATCCTTTCTTAATAGGCAAGTAACAACTAGAAAATTTTGAAGTAAATCATTAATTATAACAAGGATTTTCAAAAATAATAAAAAATGGAAAGAAATTGATTTTGAAGAGATATGATTGAAAAGATATGATTTGAAAAAGATTTGATTTTGAAAAATTATGAAGATTTGAAAAAAAATTTGAATTAAAAACAAAATTTTCCCTCTAGTGTCATCCTAGCGTTAAACGCCCAAAATGGCATCCATTCTGGCATTTAACGCCCAAAATGCTACCCTTTTGGGCGTTAAATGCCCAGCCAGGTACCCTGGCTGGCGTTTAAACGCCAGTTTTCCTTCTTCACTGGGCGTTTTGAACGCCCAGCTTTTTCTGTTTGATTCCTCTGCTGAATATTCTGAATCTTCAATTCTTTATATTATTGACTTGAAAAGACACAATTTTTGAAAATATTTTTGGATTTTTAATGATGAGAAACAATAAAAATTGCAACTAAGATCAAATAAACAATGCATGCAAGACACCAAACTTAAAAAATTTTCATATAAGAGATACTAACAAATTGAGAATGCATATGAGAAACAACAAAACACACAAAACAAGAGAATTTAAAGATCAGAGCAATGAAATCATCAAGAACAACTTGAAGATTAATGAAGAACATATTGCATATTTTCGAAAAATGCAAGAAGAATGCAATTGACACCAAACTTAAAAATTGACACTAGACTCAAACAAGAAACATAAAATATTTTTTATTTTTAAAATTTTTTTGTGATTTTCAAAACTTATATGGAAAAGAAAATAAAGGGATTCAAAACTTTTAATAAGAATTCTAGGAATCATGCAATGTTAGTCTAAAGCTTCAGTCTAAAAAGATTAGACATGGTTGGCCAAGCTTCAGCAGGACATTACATTCAGTAGCTGAATTGATGAGAATCAATAAGCTTTTGTGATGATAAGAACATCACCTTGAAACTCTAGAATTCATTCTTAAAAATTCTGAAAAATAAAAAGAAAAGTACCTAATCTAAGCAACAAGATGAACCGTCAGTTGTCCAAACTCGAACAATCCCCGACAACGGCGCCAAAAACTTGGTGCACAAAATTGTGATCATCAACAATGGCGCCAAAGGACTTGGAGCTCTTAAATGTGAATCACACTTTGTCACAATTCCACACAACTAACCAGTAAGTGCACTGGGTCGTCCAAGTAATAAACCTTACGTGAGTAAGGGTCGATCCCACGGAGACTGTCGGCTTGAAGCAAGCTATGGTCACCTTGTAAATCTCAGTCAGGCGAATTCAGATGGTGATAGAGAATTGATAATTAAAAGATAAATAAAACATAAAATAAGATAAAGATAGAGATACTTATGTAATTCATCAGTAGGAATTTCAGATAAGCGTATGAAGATGCTTTGTTCCTCCTGAACCTCTGCTTTCCTATTTCCTTCTTCCAATCATTCATATTCCTTTCCATGGCAAGCTTTATGTTGGGCATCACCGTTGTCAATGGCTACTTCCCATCCTCTCAGTGAAAACGTTCCAAATGCGCTGTCACCGCACGGTTAATCATCTGTCGGTTCTCGATCATGCTGGAATAGGACCCATTGATCCTTTTGCGTCTGTCACACGCCCAACAATCGCGAGTTTAAAGCTCGTCATAGTCATCCCTTCCCAGATCCTACTCAGAATACCACAGACAAGGTTTAGACATTCCGGATCTCAGGAATGGCCGCCAATAATTCTAGCCTATACCACGAAGGTTCCAATCTTAGATTAGAAACCCAAGAGATACACATTCAAGCTTGTTTGCATGTAGAACGGAAGTGGTTGTCAATCACGCGTTCATAGGTGAGAATGGTGATGAGTGTCACATAATCATCACATTCATCATGTTCTTGGGTGCGAATGAATATCTTGGAGAAGAAATAGACTTGAGTTGAATAGAAAAACAATAGTACTTGTATTAATTCATGAAGAACAGCAGAGCTCCACACCTTAATCTATGGTGTGTAGAAACTCCACCGTTGAGAATACATAAGAACAAAAGGTCTAGGCATGGCCGAATGGCCAGCCTCCCAAAGAGGTTTCAATCATCAAAACATGATTCAAAGATGAAAATACTATAGCAAAAGGTCCTATTTATAGAAAACTAATAGCCTAGGGTTTACAGAAATCAGTAATTAATGCAGAAATCTTCTTCTGGGCCCACTTGGTGTGTGCTTAGGCTGAGCATTGAAGCTTCCATGTGTAGAGACTTTTCTTGGAGTTAAACGCCAGCTTTTGTGCCAGTTTGGGCGTTTAACTCCAGCTTTTGTGCCAGTTCCGGCGTTAAACGCCAGAATTCTTGAGCTGACTTAGAACGCCTATTTGGGCCATCAAATCTCAAGCAAAGTATGAACTATTATATATTTCTGGAAAACCCAGGATGTCTACTTTCTAACGCAATTGAGAGCGTGCCAATTGGGCTTCTGTAGCTCCAGAAAATCCACTTCGAATGCAGGGAGGTCAGAATCCAACAGCATCTGCAGTCCTTTTTCAGCCTCTGAATATGATTTTTGCTCAGGTCCCTCAATTTCAGCCAGAAAATATCTGAAATCACAGAAAAACACACAAACTCATAGTAAAGTCCAGAAGAGTGATTTTTATTTAAAAACTAATAAAAATATAATAAAAACTAACTAAAATATACTAAAAACATACTAAAAACAATGCCAGAAAGCGTATAAAATATCCGCTCATCAGGCATCTTAGAATTGTACTCAGGAGCCTTAGGCAATGTCGGATGAGTGTCAAGAGAGACTAGGAAGGGATTGTCTGCACGCCTAGGAGGGGCATGTACTACTGTGTCTTCAGTCTGCTCTAGAGCTTCTTTTTCAACCGGCTCCTCAGTAACTTGTGCTTCCATACCTGCCACTTGTTTACTTATCAAGGTAATAGCCTTGCACTCCTCTCTTAGATTTGGAATTGTGTTACCAGGAAGGCTATTAGTAGTCCTTTGATCAATTTCATTAACTTTTGTGGCTAATTGACCTATCTGAACCTCCAAGTTTTTTATTGATGCTCTAGTTTTCTGTATAAAGCTTACCATTAGTGCTTCCAAATCAGTGTTCTTCTGAGACTGAGGAGTTGCTTGCTGAGATGACTAAAACCGGTGGTTATTGAAATTGTTCTGATGGAAACCGCCTTGAGAATTATTATTAAAATTCTGTGGCCTCTGAGGTTGCTCTCTCCACCCTAAATTTGGGTGATTTCTCCACCCCTGATTATAGGTCTTAGCACATGGATCATTATTGGGGTTTCTAAGAGCATTTTTCATGTAATTGACTTGTTCATAACAAGATTGAGTATAATCATAATTCTCACCTTGCATAGAGCTACTAGTCATGTCATAAGGAGCTTCTTGAGGTGCATTATGAGTGTTGACAGCTGAAACCTGCATCTCACTCAATTGTTGAGTAATCAAATTCATCTGCTGAGACAAAATTTTGTTCTGAGCAAGAAGAGCATCAAAAGCCTCTACTTCCAAAATGCCTTTTTTCTGAGGGGTCCCAGAGTTTACAGGATTCCTGTTAGATGAGTATAAATATTGGTTGTTAGCAACCAACTCAATAAGATCAATAGTCTCCTCCGGTGTCTTCTTCATGTGAAATGAACCACCTGCAGAATTATCCAAACACATTTTGGACATTTCACACAAGCCCTCATAAAAGATATCCAACTGAGTCCATTTAGAAAATATGTCTGGAGGGCATTGCCTGGTCAGTAGCTTGAATCTCTCCCAGGCTTCATAAAGGGTCTCACCATCTTTCTGTCTGAAGGTCTGAACCACCACTCTTAGCTTAGTCAGCTTTTATGGTCAGAAAAATTTAGTCAGAAATCCAGTGACCACCTTATCCCAAGTGTCCAGGCGCTCCTTGGGTTGAGAATCTAGCCACAACATTGCTCTATTCCTCACAGGAAATGGGAAGAGCATGAGTTTGTAAACCTCAGGATTCATTCTATTTGTCTTCATAGTATCACAAATCTGCAGGAAATTAGCAATAAATTGATTTGGGTCTTCCTGAGAAAGTCCATAATACTGACAATTTTATTGCACAAGAGTGACTAGCTGAGGCTTCAGTTCAAAGTTGTTTGCAGCTATAGGAGGCACCACAATACCTTTCCCATAGAGATCTGTATTGGGGGTAGTGTATGAGCCAAGCACTTTTCTAGGTTGTTCATTGTAACACTCTAATTAGCCTAAGCTTTACCTCGCGTCATAAAGCAAAGGTTAATCAAAGGTTATGACAGTTCTAAGCTCATACATATACTATATAGAAAGAATTAATATAATCTAGAAGCCCGATGAAGAATACAGCTCAAAAACAGGATTTGAAAAGTGCAAAACGTATTAACGGAGCTACTAATTTAAAGCACAAGATATGGATATAATATAACAAAAGATAGGAGTAGAATATCATAAGAATCTAGCCACGGCTCGCGGAGTTTAAGTCGGCTTGTCATGTATACAGACAAAACAGAATCTGAAGTTTAAAAATAGCTTATACAAGTTTTTCTATCTCAATACAAGCCTCTAGGCAAAATCAAGATACAAAAGTGAGAGATGTATAAACAGAATAATCAAAAGACTCTAAAAAGTGTCATGATCCTCCACTTCTGTCACCATCCAAGCAACTCACCGTGGTGGGTTGTGACCTACATCTGAAAAATAACAACAGAATATGGTATGAGAACCGGAGATTCTCAGTATGGTAACAGTGTCCAGTGATGTAAGATATAAGATCCCAGGACGCCAAAGGCAATCCTAGACTTCATATCCATCACAAGATTTATCTTAAGCATACTAAAACAGTAAAGCATATATGAAACCTTAACATAACTAAAAGGGCATTCTAACTTAAGGGATTTTCTAGTCTAACAATTCTCTGCTGTCCCACAGCCTTCACCAACCTATCCTCCATGCGATCCCGTCGCCACCGCCTTTCGAGCCTCCTCAATCCCAGCAGAAAGCACAATTATATACAATGCAAGTAAAACACAAGTATTGGCATATAAGGCAAGTAATTCAAATATACAATTAGGCATGTTATACAATTAGGCATACAATTACAAGTCGGCAAAGCAATCAAACAGATAGAAGATGCATATGATGAATGCCTATCCTATTGGATGTAATATCACATTGTCGGTTCAACTAACAACTCGACACATCTACATGGAGATGTCGCACTTCGGAATCATCATTGGGAACCCCCGAGATATGGTGCTCAGATCACCGTCCAGGATTTTGTGCCTGCACACTCTATTGATCCGAAGAGATGCGAACAGGATACTCTTGCCACAGACCTCACATCTCAATGTAAGTGGGATTAACCACCGTCTTTACACCGCTGCCGCTACCTCGACAGGCGGGATTAACCACCGTCCCTATCGGGCGCATAGCGTCTCATCATCTTAGTATAAAATGATACATCAGTGGTTTTCAAAAAATATTTTCAGTATATCATGGATCCGTCATCTCATTTCGAGTCATCGACTCATCTCAACCACTGTCAATTCAATATTTTTATTCCGAACTCATTAGTTCGTCACTTTCTCAATCCATACATCTTTTCCCTTCTCAATCCACCAAACCCATCCTCAGTATACCAGAAACCTAAGCCTCCGTTCTCTAATTTTCAAGGAAAAACCAACTAATTTCTCCTAAGACCCTTCCCATATTTCAATGCCCAAAAATAAGCCCAGGAGCCTTAAAATGGTGTCACAGAAGCTTACAAACTTGTTGGGAAAGTGAAATAGTTTAAAAACAAAGTTTAAGTTATAAAACAGGGCGTGTGCGTACGCACAGGAATGTGCGTGCGCACGCCCAAGAGAATTTTTAAACGTGTGCGTACACATAGGGGTGTGTGTATGCACAAGTACAAATTTTCACAATTCTGTTCGCCCGCACAAGCTGTGCTAGCGCCCCCAACAAACAGCCTTTCCCAACGTGTGCGTGCGCACAAGGCTGTGCGTGCGCACAGGTTGTAATTCTTCATTGGTTATGTGCGCGCACAAGCTGTGCTAGCGCTCTAAACAGGAAGCCTTCCCCTACGTATAGGGCTGTGCATGCGCACAGGTTTAAATTTTCACAGGGGTGTGCGTGCGCACAAGGCTGTGCGTACGCACATACCAAAAATCACAAAATTCTATAACTTTCTAGAATTTCAGACTTTTAACACCAAACTTTAAATGATCATAACTCCATCTATAGAAATTCAAATTTTGCAAACTTTATATCAATTTGAAGAGATTTCAACGAATTTTAATTCTAAATAAGTTTCAACCAATTTCAAAGATTGAGACATAAGTTATGATCAGACAAAGTTCACCAAAATTCCCTTTTTACCAAAAGCCACAAGTACTCAATTCTTCCAAATTCTCAAACCACATCCAACCAAAACAATACCAAACTCCCATTTATAGCCCAATCTACCCTCTTGGGTCACTTTCCACAATTCATACCAATTTTTCCATCACACTTCATCATTTCAATCTCAATTATCAAATATATATAACATTACAAGCACATACCCACCAATATATTCACCAATCATCATTCTATCACTATCAATCTTCATCATCAAACTCAACCATGCTTCATATTAACAATTAATAATATTCATTCATCCAAATCCATCATACCTCAACATCATCATTTAACAACATCAACAATATCAATTCATTAAGCGTCATCAACCAACCAATCATCAACAACATATCAATTTCAATCCTATCTTATGGGTCACTAGCCTAAGTGTCCATGAATATTATATACTACATAGAGGTTACCGAAACCATACCTTGGCCGATTTTCAATATGAACCAAAACCCCAACTTGAGCACAAACATGCTTTCAACCACAATCCAAGCCACCAACAATCACCAACGAGCTCCAACAATATCCAATAATCACAACTTCAAGCTATAACACACATAATTCACAACAAATCAACCTAGGGCTCATTATAATCAAAATTTCACAAGGGTTCAAGAGCAACTCACCTTACCCAACAGTTTTGGATGCCAAATCCAGTGTCAATCAAAGGCTAGAGTGCACCTAAACACCCAAAATTACAAAATTTCACTTAATCAAAAGCCCTAGATTTTCGAAATTTTGAAGAGAAGAACTGAGAAGATTTTTTGGTTACCTCACCAATTTCTTGGATGAGTTTTGTAGAGCTCTTCACGAGAAATGTGTGGCCGCAAACGGTGCGGCGTTCGGAGCTCCGTAGCTCAAGATATGAGCTTGAGAAGATGAGAGTGAATAGTGTTTTCTCTTCTCATCTCCCTCTTCTCTTTCAGCTGGATGGGTGTGTTTGTGAGAGTGTTATGATGAAATGAGTTCATTAATGAACCTATTTATATGTTGGACTTGGGCCCAACTTGGACCCGGTCTAACCCGTTAGCGTTTTTAGCCTGTTGGGCCAAACCTTTAAAATTAACGCACGGTTTTCTATTTCTATTATTTTTCTAAGGTTTTCGACCGTTTTCACTCTTTCTCATATAGTACCGAGCAGACTTAAACCAGTTCGACCGGTTCGGTTGCCGATTTACAATTTTTCTCAGTTTTTCATAGAAGATACATTGTCTGACTCAGAAAAATCTATTGAGTTCAAAAATCACATTTAGATCCTCCAATTTTCATTCTAAATTGCCGGATCCTATTTTGGGCAATTAATTATCTAATTAGGCGGTTAATTAGTCGCGGTTCTTACATTCATTCTCATTCGGAATTGCCACATTAGCATTAATAGCCCGATTATGATCCATAGTGGACTCTGCAGCTTTCTTTTCAAAAGTCTCACTCAGATTTTCACTAGCCTTGTAAAGTCTAGCTTGTTGCAAGCACCGCCTCAAAGTCCTTTCAGGTTCATGATCAAAATCAAGAAGGAGCTCTTTATCCCTGTTCCTGCTCATAAACAAAAAAAAATAAAGGAAAGTGGGAATCTCTACATCAGAGTATAGAGAATTCCCAATGACGTGACCTGTGTAAAAGAAATAAAATAACGCAACTAAATAAATAAGAAGTAAAAACTTCGAAATTTATATATAAAAAAACAAACAGGAAAATTAAAAATAAAAATAACTAGGGGACACCAAACTTAATTTCAGAAATTAAAAAGAAAAGAAAAAATAATTGAGCAACAATTCAAGAATTAAAGCAAAATTTTTTTTATAATATTAGTGAACTAGAAAAATAAAAATAAAGAAAAAAAAGTGGATAAGGAAAATGAAAATAAAATGAAATGAATAAAATATATAAAAAAAGGACGGAACGAAAGAAAGTAAAAAAAAAATATAAAAAAAATTGACGTTAAAGAAACAAAAAAAAAGGGGACAGGGTGTAGGGAACATGCTAACGGAAAGAAAAATAAAGGAGAAAAAAAAGAAAATAAAAAAATAAATAAAAATTAATTAAAAGAAAAATTATCTAATCTAAGCAATCAAACAACTAATAGTTGTCAATCACAGTCAATCCCTGACAAGGGCGCCAAAAACTTAGTGCGGAATTCATAACCACAAACTAACCAGCAAGTGCATCGGGTCATACCAAGTAGTACCTCAAGTGAATGAGGGTCGATCCCACGAGGATTGATGGACTAAGCAACAATGATTGCGTGATATACTTAGTTAGACAAACAGAAAATGATGTTTTGAGAGTTCAATTGCATCAAACAATAATTCAAAGAATCAGAAAACACGCAATAAATTGAGGTGAAATATATATGGAGAAAACAGTTAAGGCTTCAGAGATATCTATCTTCCGGATTGACTTTTCTTACTAACTATTTTAATCATGCAAGATTCAATTCATGGTAAACTATATGTGACTAAACCCAAATTCCTTAGACCTTTTTAGTCTCCTCTAACCTTCATCAACCGCCAATTCCTCGGTCACTTGATTCCAATCAGAGGGTTAAGTTCAATTCTAGCTTATATGCCACAGAAACCCTAATTACCCAAATATAAAAGGATTATATGTCACGTATCCCGTTAAGTCCAGATAATTAGAAATTTAGGAGAATTTGTTTTCAAGCTGTTGTTCCAATAAAGAGCTTTTTCCAAGTAATACAAGAACTCAATTAGAACAAGGGTCATACTTCCGTTCCACCCAAATTCATAAAATAAAGAATGAAAACAATTCTTGAAACAGAAATCAGTACATGAATTAAAATAGAAAAGTAATAGTATCAATCAAAATAATAGACAGAGCTCCTAACCTTAACAATGGATATTTAGTTGCTCATGGTTCAGAGAGAAAACAAGGAATCACATGCTGGCTCGTTAGGGAGAAGGGGACCACTCCAAACTCCAAAGCTGGTGCCTAACTTTACAAAAGTGAAGTTAGGTGTGGGTGATGCAGCACCAAGGAAAAGGTATGTGTTTCTTCCAGCGCCTAACTTGGAGAATCCCAAGTTAGACGCCACCAAGACCATACAGATGGAAAAAAGTGTATACTATTATATATCGTTAGAAAGCTTTGGAAGTTAGCTTTTCAATGCCACTAAAATCATGTCAATTGGACCTCTGTAACTCAAGTTATTTTTGTTTGAGTACAAGGAGGTCAGGGTTAACAGCATCATCCACTTTCTTCTCTTCTTCTACAAAAACTCTGTCAAATCTATACGAATGCTACATGAAATAAACAGAATTGCATACGATGCATTCATAGCGGCTAAAAGATATTTAAATCTTGATTAAACTCAACAATTTGAATGCAAATTCACTAGGAAAAGATAGGAAAGATGCTCATGCATCAACTGTCAGAAACAGGGTAAATTATCCCGGCTTCCCAAAGCTTCATAACCTCTTTTTGAACCAGTTATTTCATAGTTGGATTAAGCCGCCTTTGTGATTACACTACCGGTTTAGCATCTTCCTCAAGTAGAATATTGTGCATACACTTAGCTGGACTAATCCCTTTCAAGTCACTGATGGTCCACCCAAGAGCCATTTTATGACTCTTGAGTACTTGTAACAATGCTTCCTCTTCTTCATGCCTCAAAGAAGAACTAATAATCACTGGATAAAAATCATGCTCGCCTAGGAATGCATACTTCAAAGAGGGAAGCAAGGGCTTCCACTCAAGCTTTGGAAGCCCTTCCTCTTTGCTAGTGGCATGTGATTCCCTCTCTTGAGGTGATGAATTATCAATCTCAAGCAAACTATCCTCTAGAGAGGGTTCAAAGACACCATTAAGCTCTTCAGCTTCAAAAACCTCTTGAATTAGTGGCTCAATAAGATCAACTCTCTTACACCCCTAAAAATCAATAGGATGTTACAGAGCCTCAAGTATATTAAGGACAACCTCTTCTTATTGACCCTTAAAGTCAATTCACCCTTTTGCACATCAAAAAGGACTTTTTTTGTAGCTAAAAAGGGTCTTTCCAAAATAATAGAGGCATTTTTTTCCTCTTCCATATCCAGTATTACAAAATCAGCATGAAAAATAAATGGTCCTACTATCACAAGTAAATTCTTAACAACTCCCAAAGGAAACTTAATTGAACGGTCAGCAAGTTAAAGAGAAATACGAGTAAATTTTACCTCATCAATTTGAAGCTTTCTCATCAAGGAAAGTGGCATGAGGTTGATGCTAGCTCCAAGATCACGTAATGCCCTCTGAATGGTAATATCACCAATGGTGCAAGGAATCAAAAAGCTTCCCGGATCACATAATCCTTCTGAATAATAGCACTACATTCCTTTGTAAGCACCACGGTTTCACTCTCCTTCCAATTCTTTTTGTTAGCCAATAATTCCTTCATGAATTTAGCATAAAGAGGCTCAAGGGCCTCTGCAAACAGAATGTTGATTTAAAACTTTTTGAAAACCTCTAAAAATTTGGAACACTGCTTGTCTTTGGAGGCCTACTGAAGTATCTGAGGATGTGTCATCTTAGCTTGTACTCAGGTGCCTTAGGATTTGCTAGATATTTCTCAAGATCAACCGAAAAGGGGTTATCCAGATGTCTTGGAGGGGCGTGTTCTTCTTGGCTCTTAGCCTCCTCTGGAGCTTCTTTTTCAATCGGCTCCTCAATAAGTTTTGCTTCTAAATCGGCTATCTTACCACTTCTCAAATGTATGGCATTGTATCACTGGGGAAGATGTTAGGAGGCCTCTCAGGTGCTTGCTTGCTCAACTAACCTACTTGAATCTCCAAGTTCTGGTTTCCTGCTTAAACTATGAGTGCTCTTGGAGAGTTCTGCAACTATAGATTCCAAGTTAGATGATTTCTAGAATGAGAAGGTGCTTGTTGTGGTTAAGAGGGCTAAAACTGACGGTTGTTGAAGTTGTTCTAATTAAAAATTGCCCTGAAAATTGTTTTTGAAACTCTGTTGCCTCTGTGGTTGATTTCCTTAACCAAAATTTGGGTGATTCTTCCACTCCGGATTATAAGTCTTAGAGAAGGGATCATTATTGGGGAGGTCTAGAGGAATTGTCCATGTAATTAACCTGTTCAGGAGAAAATTGACCATAATCATAACTCTCACCTTGAGGAAAGCCACCACTCATGTCATAGGAAGCATCTTGTGTATTGATGGATGAGACTTGCAATCCATTCAAGTGTTAAGTAATAGCACTAATCTGTTGGAACATAGCCTTGTTCTGAGCTAGAATTGTGTCCAAAGCATCCAATTTCATGACTCCTTTCCTCACAGAGATCTTCTCAGAAGAATATAGATATTGGTTGTTAGCAACCATCTCAATCAAATCCAAAGCCTCCTCAGGAGTCTTTTTCATGTGAAGAGATTTGCCTGTAGAATTATCCAAAGACATTTTGGTGGCCTTAGTAACTCCATCATAGAAAATCTGTAACTAGATCAAGTCAGAAATCATGTCAGGAGGACATTTTCTGAGCATCAATTTGTACTTCTCCCAAGCTTCATAGAGAGATTCACCCTCTCTTTGCCTGAGAGTTTGAACATCAGTCCTCAGCTTAGTCAGTTTCTGAGGTAGAAAGAATTTGGTTAAAACTTTATTGATCAACTTGTCCCATGTATCCAAGCTCTCCTTGGGTTGTGTGTCAAGTCACTCCTTGGCTCTGTCCCGTACAGCAAATGAAAAGAGCAACAACCTATAGAGATCAAGATGAACTTCATTGTTCTTCACTGTATCACAGATTTGTAGAAACTTGGAGATGAATAAGTTTTGGTCTTCTTGCGGGAGTCTATGAAACTGACAGTTTTGTTGCACCAAAGTGATGAGTTAAGGCTTCAACTTAAATTTGTTAGCAGCCACAGGAGGTACAACAATACTATTGCCATAGAAGGTAGTGCTAGGAGCAGTGTATGAGCCAAGTGTCCTTCTAGGTTGTTCAGGCATATTAGGAGCATTGAGAGCATTAGGATTAACAACATTATCGTTGATGTTTGGATCCATAGTAGACTCTTCAGTTTCATTCTCAAAATTATCCTTGAGATTCTCAGTAGCTTTGTAAGCTCTAGCCTGCTGTAAATGCCTTCTTAAAGTCCTATCAATCTCAGGATCAAATTTCAGAAGAGTGAGAATCTCTATGTCAGAATGAAGAGAATTCCTTGTGAAGTACCTTGAGTAAAAGAAATAAAACAAAATAAACTAAATAAATAGAGCAAAAATTTTCAAAAATGAATAAGAAAAATAGAACAAAAAAATTGAAAACAATGAACAGAATAAATAGAAAAAATAAAATAACTAAACTAAGAAAACACTAAACTTAATTTCAAAATTAACGGGAAAATTTTTAAACAACTTAAAACCAAAATTTTGAAAAAAAATTAAGGGAGAAAAATAAACAAAATTAAAACAAAAAAATCTCTAATCTAAGCAATTAAACAACGGGTAGTTGTCAATCACAGTCAATCTCCAGTAACGGCGCCAAAAATTTGGGTGCGGATTTCTGAAACCACAAACCCAAGTAATACCTCAGGTGAGTGAGGATCGATCCCACGAGGATTAATAGATCAAGCAAAAATAATTGAGTGATTTGCTTAGTCAGACAAGCACAAAGGAATGTTTTTAGCTCAATTGCATTAAACAGTAATTCAAAAAATTAAGAAAGTAAATAGTAAATTGATTGTGAAAAATATGTGAGAAAATAGTTAAGGTTTCATAGATATTTATTTTTTCGGATTAACAATTCTTACCAACTACTTTAATCATGCAAGATTCAATTCATGCCAAGCTTTAATTGATTAAATCCTAATTCTTTAGTGATTTAATCTCCTTTAACCTAATCAACCGCCAATTCTTTGGTCACTTAATTTAGATTAAAGGGTTAAGTCCAATTCTAGCTTATTAGCCACACAAACCCTAAATACTCAAAGATAAGGTGATTATATGTCACGTATCACGTTAAGTCAAAGTAATTAGAGAATTATGAGGAATTACTATCAAACTGTTATTCAAGTGAGTTAACTTTTCCAAGATTTAACAAGAATTCAAGTAGAAAAAGAGTTATCTTCCAATATGCTCTAATTCCTAGGATGAATAACGAAAGTAATCCTTGAATTTAAATCAATAGATTAATCAAAGTAGAAAGACAATAGTGTTCATCCATAGAATACACAGAGCTTCTAACCTTAACAAAGCAGGTTTAGTTGCTCATGGCTCAGAGAAAAACTAGGGTTCCAAAAGTGTGCAAGGTACGGAATGAGCAAGAGGGAAGAGAAGAAAAGAGAGCCTGAAGAGCTGAATCTCTTTCCCTTTTATATCTAACTTAATTGATTTGGAACTAAAATAAAAATAATAAAATCTAAACCCTAAAGATGATGTTTTGTTTTAATAATAATGAAAAAAAATAAAATAACGAAATAAACTAAAGCTACGAGCCATTCTTCATATTCCAAATACGCGCCTGGCATTTAGCGCTGCTAAGGCAGAAAGGATTTGTGGAGCTACTGTTTTCCTGGTGCTAAACACCAGGCTCGGCGTATAGCGCCACTAGCGTGTGGTTCTGGCACATTTTACGAAGCACCTGGCGCTAAACTCTGGGTCGTGGCATCTAACGCCAACTCAACAGAAGGCTTGCACACAGCACGAGGTGCCTAGCACCAAATGCCAGGAGCGGCGTTTAGCGCCAGCTTAACAGAGTCAGAATTTCTCCTTTTTCTTCTGTACGAACTCTATCAAATTCGCTTGAATTTTTTCTGAAATAAATAAAACCACAATGCACCTCAAAGTAGTATCCAAATAGGCTTCAAACACTAAAATCTCAATAAATTCACATCTAAAATACTAAAAAAATATAGAAAAGATGCTCACACATCACCAACTATTCCACAACCTTCCAACATATAAATTCATCGATTTCATTCAACAATTCCTATTAAATTCAACTTTTTCATTGAATTCAACAAATCCTCTAGTTTTTTCCCAAATTGCTTAACTCGAAATCAATCAAACCCTAACCACAACCATACCAATTACTCTTAACCTTTATCATAAGCTTCTCAATCACTTTACAAATACAATAGCACCTAATTCATCAATTAAATCCATAATTTCTACACATAATTACTGTAAGACCCAAAACTTTTGAAAAATCTCATTACGAGACAATTTCAAATTATTTATTTCTTAAGAATTTTAATTTCAGAAATTATTTTATTAAGACTGATTAAATCAAGTGTTGATAATTAAATTTGGATTTTTATCTAATTTCATAATTATTGGATAATTTTCATATTTAAATTATAAAATTTAGTAATGGTAAAATAATAAAGATTTTATAATTTACTTGAAATAATTAAGATTTTAGAATTTAATACTTTAATTTTTATGAATAAAGAAAATTAATTATATTATCTCTAATTATTGAATTAGAGCATTTCTTTGAAAATTAATTTGAAATTTATGATTAAATAATATTTTCTTTAAAAGTAATTTTGTTGAATTAAAATTTGTTTATAATTACTCTATTACACCCTAATCTTATTAAAAAATTACCTAAACTACCCCTAACCAAACCCTAATTTTCTAAAAATGAAATCCAACCCTAGCCCTCTCACCACACTCAGCTGCAACCCTTCATTCGTTCAGCAAACCCATCAGAAAAAATAAAAGAAAGAAAGAAAGGGGGAAGCAGAGGGAAGCAGGGAGAATGGAGGAGAAGGGGAGGAAGAGAGACACGAGCTAGCGTCGGTGGGCCTCGCCGTCGCTGCCAAGCTGCTCGCCGCTCGTCGCCATCACGAGGAAGGCCAGAACCGAGCAAGGGGGGAGAAGCCACGCGGCAGAGGAGAGAAGGAGGGAAGCTCACCGCCGCCATACGAGGAGCTTCCATGGCCACTGTTGTCAAGCTCGTAGGTGAGAGAAACAGAGACGACGCGAGGAAGAAGGAGAGCCATCGCGCTCTGTCGCTGCTAGCTCCGTTGCCTCCTGCGCCGCCGAGGGTCCTGTTCTTGTCAGATCCGTCGCCGTCCAACCATTGCTACGAGCTTGCTACTGTCGAGAAGGGAGTGAAGCCATCGCCACCGTTGTCGCACTCTGCTGCTGCCGCGTCTCACCAAGCCGTCGCTAGAAGAGGAGGGCTCGCCAGTTTTGCCTCTGCTTCTAGTTTATGGAATCTGAGAAGACGTCACCGTCGCTCCTGGAACTATTGTCGTTGTTGCTCTAACCTTGCTCTAGATCCATTCTGAGCCATAATCATCGCCGTTAGGCTGATTCTAAGGCTTTCCACTCCCACCAGAGCTGCTCAGAACCACCACTGTGGCTGCCGTGGGAACAGAACGGGTATCCGAATCTGACAACGCCACTACCATCGATCAGAGATACCAAAACTGCCGCCGCTGCTTACTGTTCTGAGCTGCTGCACCGTTATTGCTGTCGTTCTGATCATCGGGTGTAGCAAGGTTGTTTCCGGAACGACCGTTGGGGCTACCGCTGCTTGATTCAGCCGTTCTTTCTTAGTTTCGGTAAGCGTTTTCGTTTCGAAAGCCCATTAGTTACTGTTCTATTATCTTACGCTGAGATTTTACGGCATTAATTGCTATAAGATTGAGTTTCGGTTGTTATATGTCGCGATTAGTGTTGCTGTGGTTACCGCGAAAGTGGCTTGGAGCTGAGGTTGCGGTTGTCGATGATTTTGGGTTGTGAGAGAAGGTTCCTGTGACGCGTTTGGGTTATGGTTTCGACGAGTTGAGGTAGGTGCCTTTTTAGAAAAAGCATATTTTATATATTGAGATTATTATATATGGATATTATATGGTAAAATTGTAGCCTTGAGTGATAGTATAAGTCTTATGTGATGTTGGTTGTCTTGGATGAATATAAATGCTTGTGTGACTGGATTATTGGTTTTGTAAAGCAGACTGTTATTGAAGTGCTTCTTTAAAATTGTTTCTTAAAAAGTTGTTGAAATCAAGTTTAATCTGTTGTAAAGGAATTGAGTCCGAATTTATTTTTCTTGAAAGATGAGAATGATATGAATTTTCGGAATCGGTCTGATTTGAAATTCATTTGGTTTTGAACCTGTGGAATGGTTTGGTTGGGACCCGGAAAGGGTGGCAAAGTCCAAGTTTTAGGGGGGGTACTGCTGAAATTTCTATAAAAACTTTAGACTTTGTTTGAAAAGTTATTTAGAAAGGCTTGGGATTTGAGAAATTGTATTATTTGATTTATTAAGAAAATAGTTATGTTTTTGAGTTTCATTTATTTGAGAAAACTATACGTCTTGAGTTTGATTTACTTAGAAAGGAATTACTTTACCATTTTGAATCACTGAAGAAAAGTTCTATGTTCTAATATTGATTTTTAATATAAAAAGGGCTTACGCTTTTAGTGAGACTTAAGGATTTCGTTTAGAGGAGCTTTTAGTGATTTTGAAGAAAATTGGATTCTTGATTGAATAATTGCGTTTGTGACATTTTGGAAGAAGTCAGAGAATTGGTTTTAAGGAGTTACCTAAATGTGGTTTTGATTTAAATGAATCGGTTCCATTTCAAGTGAATTGGCTTTGGATTGGGTTGGGACTTGTGACTTTATATGATCCGGTTTTATAATAAATTTTGTTTTTATTTACTTAAACCAAGAATCTATGATTTTAAGAGTTTCAATGAATTTTTAAGAAATTGAGATAGGTTGTCCTTCCCTAAAGTCTTGAGACTCTGCTGAGAAATTTCTATTACCAAATTCAGTTTTGAGATGATTGATTTTTGGAGCTTTCATAAGAGGTTTTTAATTTGGCCTAGTTGCAGAATTGTTTGGAAGTTTTAGAAGGATGTTGTCGAAATGTGGCCAATTTCGAAAGAGAAAATTTCTTTTGAGAAAGATGGCTTATAAGCTAGAAGTGATTTGAGAATGCGGATTTTGAAGTTAAGACTGAGATTAATTGAATTTGATTTTCAAAGAAAAGTGCTTTGAGAAAAGTGATTTATGGCTTGAATGATAATTTTATGAGTTTTATGATGTTGGATGGTGGAAGTGCTATTATGTTATGAGCCGGAATGGCTGTATATGATAATGAATTATGACTGTTTGTGGAATATGTTATGAGCCGGAATGGCTGTATATGATAATGAATCATGGCTGGTTGTGGAATATGTTATGATTCGGATGGCTGAGTATGAATATGAATGATTATTGAATTGATAAAGTGATTGTTGCACTTCCAATTATCTGAGATACGAGTTTCCCTGGGTAAAAGCAGTGGCTAGCCACCACGTGCTCCAGGTTGAGACTCGATACTCTGCTGACCCTATGTCGTAAGTGTGGCCGAACACTGTGAAAGTTCCGGATGAGCTCGCCCCGTGAATATACACCAGTGAGGGTGTTGGATGTGAACTATGATTATGACTGTGAATAACTCGAGTTGGGGATGCACGACAGAGGGACAGTTCAACGGTTAGCTACCAGAACTTGTCGGGCTGGCTTTATAACCGACAGATGAGAATCATCAGCCACTAGGACAGGCATTCATCATATGCATTTATGTGACATTGTTTGGGTGTACATATTGTACTTGGTTTGCCTTTGTGATTAATTGTGGTTAACTGCTAATTGTTCTACTTTAAGTAATTGTTTGTTTGTGCTTGAACTTTCATACTTGTGCTTGCGACTAGGACTCTGTTGGACTGTGGTAACTGGTTGTTTGGATTGTTTGGGCATAGGGCCATGGTTTATCATAAGGTGGGCCGAAGGCCATGTCTCGTTGATGTTTCTGGTTTAGAAAAGTATGAAAAACTAATCTGGTTCAGCATAGATAAACCTCTTGAAAAGCTTTTGAATTTTAAGAAATGAACAGTTTCCTCTTTCAGAAAAGATTTCAGATTTTTCTTTTTATAGTAAACCTTTGCTTTTGAAAAGATGCATAAGGCGGTTAGTAATCACTGTAACGGTTTTACCTTTACGTATCCTATTATAGTAATTCTCAAAAACCCTCTACTGAGAACCCTTTTGAGGATGATGTTCTCACCCCTCTACAAATTTCCCTTTTCAGGATATGGACACAGAAGTCATGAAGAGTTTATCTAGTTGTTATCATAATATTTTGTATTGCTTTAGTTACTATTTATTGTTCCCTCGCTTTTATCTTTATACATTCTGTAAGAGGGATAAGAATTGTATTAGTTAATGCTTTTAAAATTATTTAATATATATACATATATATGTACTCTTTGTGAGTTTTCTAAGTTGTATGGTATGTGTGGATATACGTTACCTAACAAAAGTATTTTGGAGCGCTATTGCGGTTTAAAGTTTTAAACAGGCTCATATTTTAGTATGAAATATTATAAGGGTCGTCGTAATACCCGAGCTATCAGAGTGGCGCAACCGGAACCGTGACATTTTGATAGTTAGGGTGTTAAATTATGGTATCAGAGCAGTCTTTCCTGTAGAGCCTGAGGAATGGACTGACTATGCTTCAGTTGCATACTCTGAGTGTCTGTCATGCAATAGTCTTATCGAATGACGAGAATTAGAGCTTTATGCACATGACGGTCTATTGCTTAACGCTGTTAGTCTTGCATTGTATACTTCTTGGTATTATGTTTGGTCGGCTTAATACTAGTGAATTATGTATATGAAAGCACTAATTACTATTGCTTTCATTTAAATCACTATTTTTGTATTCAAATCATCTCAAATAAAGTTTTCAATTGTCTAACTAGAATAATATGTTAACCATTGCTTGCTTAATCCATTAATTCTCGTGAAAATGATAACCCACTTTCGTGGTATTACTTGATACGATTCGGTACACTTACCAAGTTTTGAAAATCTACCATCACAACTCGGTGCACCTCAAATCTAGGTTCACAACACTAACCCAATTTGAATTCCACATCCAAACTTATTTCCTCTTCTTCTCCCAGTTCTCTCATGGTCTTTTCTCTCTCCCCTACACCCAACCATGACCATCGCAAAAGGTCTTTTACTACGTTTGCCACTGCCCCAAGGTTCGGTCGTACCATGTAAAGCAGGCGATGGTGGATATGTAGCAATTTTATGAAAAGATATGAGTTTTGATTAAAAAAAATGAAAAATAATAAATTTGGGTTTTGATTGTCATGTCCTAGATCTAATAAGTTCAAGATTTAATTAAATACAATTTTAGGTTTGGAAATCTTAGGATTTCTTAATTTGGGAGATGGTGGAGATGGTGGATCTATTGGTGATGATAACGGCGAAAATTGTTAGGGAATTTCATAGGAAGAGATAGAAGAAAAGGAAGAGATACATGATAATTTTATTAATAGTATTTTTTAACAAAATTAACCTATGATTAACACTTTTAGTTAATATTGTCAAATAGATTTTATTTTTCATGTGTTTTAAATTAATTTCAACATGTCATGATTAATTTTACCAACGCTCACATCTTTAATGGTTAAAAATAATAATTTACTCTTTATTTTATTTCCCAATTGTTTCTTTTATGTCACCTAAAATTATTTTAAAGCAAACTCTAATTCTAAATAGTTTTTTTAAATATAAAATAAGGGTTAAGTACTGTTTTCGTCCCTAAGGTCTGGGGTGAAAATCAAATTTGTCCCTGACCTTTTTTTATTATTAAAATCATCCACAACGTTACAAAATGTTATAAAATCGTCCTTTTGTCCATAAATAAAATTTTTTGGACAATTTTGCCCTTAAACAAAAATAAAAAAGTAGGAGCCTGAAAGGAAAAAAAAAGTAATATACAAAATTAGAATCAGAACAATACAGAAAGAAAATATGAGAGAAGAGGGGAAAGGACACAAGCCTAAAAATGATAAATAAAGGAAAGCCGATCACATTGCTTAAGCTGCATCTCTGAATTAAAGATGGTTGAAAAGAGAGTATTGCCTGTAAATGCAATCAATATTTGTTTCTATCATTTACAATGGTTAATCTACTTTCTTTAACTAATCCATCTTACGAGTCCTAATAAATTATCAATTTGCAGCAACTAGCACCAAAAAGTGTGCATTGGCCATTAAGAAATACCAAATAAATGGCGTGTTAAACCCTCAAGGCATTTCTTTAAGTCAGCTGCTGCAAATGATGTGCCATCAGATTCAGATGCCTCCCATTCCTCTGGAGCAAAAACACGAAATCCTTCCATCTACAAAAAATTAAAAGTAAAAAGAGGAAATTTTATAAAGTTGATAATTAGAAAAAACCAGCTGCAGTGTAGGGAAGCATACCTGACGGAAGACAGGACAATGAGCTGAATCAATTGAGTCCATACGATAAACATCACTGGTAACAAGGAAATGAGTGTAACCACTTCTCAATAATTCAGCCTGATGAGCACTCATCACATTCTTTTGTCACATGAAATTAGAAGTTGGGCAAGAAGGAACTGGCACATCAATAACCCCTTCAAGCATGAGCACAACACTCAGAAACTAGCCCTAATTGCACAAACAAAACTTAGAAATTGTCACGAATAAAACAAAAAAATTGAAATTTTTTATGAATCCAGATCTATGAACCCAGATCACAATTGCCACCACTGGCCACTGGTCTTCGAAATGGTCGTTGGAGAAGGGAGGAAAGGAGATATGAACCCGAGAAAAGGGAGATCCAAAATTGGAAAATGCGAGAAGGGCGAGGGCGAGGCGCGTTGCTACGACGGCAAGTCGCGGTGCTAGCGAGGGGGAGTCACGATGCTGCAAGGGTGACGGTGAGTCGCAACGGTGACGGCCAGGCGCGGCGAGGCTTCCTTCTCTCTGAGTCTCTGCTTCTCTTCCTCTGAGTCTCTAGTTTTCTTCGTTTCTTGCTCTCCCTCCTCTCTGTTTGTGTTGTGGAAAGAAAAAGAAGAAATGAAGGTAAATGATGAAATTAAGATGAAGAGTAGTTTTGTCCAAAAATTAGGGAAAAGACAATTTTATAACGTTTTGTAATGTTGAGGATGATTTTAATAACAAAAAAAGGTCGGGGACGAATTTGATTTTCACCTCATACCTTAAGGACGAAAACAGTACTTAACCCTATAAAATAATGAAACAGCCCTTTCAGTGGCTAATTTTTCTTATAGGAAAGTGATGTATTTCTTTTGAACTGACGGGTGAAATAATTAGACCGTCTGATTTCTTTGAGGGGAGAGAGTGGCACATAAATCGGATGGTCCGATTTGTGGGCAGGAGAAAATGATCATGATTGGTGCATGTAGAAATCAGTGGGTCCGATTTCATGCATGTGAAACTTTTTAAATTTTGTGTGAATGCTAATCGGATGGTCCAATTTGAGTTCTTTAAGAAATTCAAACGGTCAAAAGGCGGTTGGGCCGTCTGATTTGTTTGGTTATATATAAACCAACTTAGCTGAAGTCTCTTCCCTTCTTCTTCTTCATCTCTAAATTTTCAGCCACTGAAACTCATTTTCTCATTCTTCTTCTCCATTGTTTCTCTCTTTTTCTTCTACATTGTTTCAAACAACTTAGCTGAGAGTGTTCATTGTGAGTATATTATCATGGATGATAGAGTTATGTTAAAAGTATATTATCATGGACAGATTCTGTTACAAACATCTCAAGGAGTAAAATTTGTATGTGACAATCCATTAGATATTGTTATTCTATTCACATTGTCATTTGAAGAACTAAAGGGTGTGATTTGTGAGAAAATAGATTCTCAAATATCTAGGAGAGTGTCATGTATTTTGTACAGATATCATGTATCTGTGTTTGGTGGGTTTGTTCAATTTCAAACCAAATCCGTAACAGATGAAGCGAGCATGCAAGAAATATTTTCAGTGTATATTGAAACTCGGTCCCGAGTATCGTTCATCGAGCTGTATATTGAGTTTGAGCAATCTGAAGCGGACCGAGATATTGAATTAGAAGATTATAATAGTGAAAGCGAGGAGGAGTTTGAAAGTAACTATCAGGTCGTTGATCCGGATGTAGACGAAGATCAAACTGACAGCACTATGGAGGCAGATGTGGCGGATGTAGCAAATGCACTAGTAAACCAGCATCCGTTTGAGGAGCCTACTTTCATGCGCTCGTTGGACTTGGATGCCATGCATACACTTGAGTTTTCTCAATATATAAATGCAGGTATGTAATTTGCAGATTTGTATGATAGATTAATATTGTAAATCAATTAGGGTATAGGATCAACATATGTGATATGTACCTATCAAAA